>NC_143570.1:63018750-63175000 GCF_054136105.1 Typopeltis vanoorti | reverse complement strand
AAAGGTGTGATATGATTGAAGACATACAAATTATGAGAATAATACAGAGGAAATATTTCAGAATAGGTCTGGAGGTGGGAAAACTAGGGGCTATCCTTGGAAATTGAGCAAGAGTGTAGTTAGCAAGGGTGTTAGAATTATCTTTTTTGCTTGGAGAGTGGTGAATGAATGGAATAGGTTGTCAGAGTCTGTTGTGGGTGCCATGACTGTAAATGAGTTAAAAGCAAGTATGACAGATATTGCACAAATGTTGGATAGTGCTTGACATGATGTTTAGGACCTTAGACCCTCAATGAGTCTAAGGACTCCATGGAGTAGTCCGTAATAATAATAATGATGATTATGGGTAAAACATTGGATTAAAAAAACCTAAACACCTTAAAAAGTCACCCCAGAGAACAAATAAATAGATTTATATATATGGGAAATCTAATCACTGTTGAAAGAAATGTGATCAAGAAATAAGAATACGAACAGCCGAAACAGTCTTCCTTAAGAACAGAAAAGTCAAATACAAGAGTACAACTGCTTATGAAATGAAAAAAAAAAAAAAAAAAAAGATTGACTGGCTTTTGAGATGTGGTTATGAAGAAGAATGATGCTGATTAGCTGGATGGAAAAAGGTTACAAACAAACAAGTACTTGATAGTGCAAACCAAAACAGAAGATTACTGAATGAGATCAGGAAGACAAAATTCCTAGGACATGTTCTAAGAAAAGGAGGATTATCCTTATAATTGACCATTATAATCATCACAGGAGAATAGCAAGAAGTACATGGAAGAATAGCAAGAAGCTGACAAAGACATCACTATATCAGGGGAGAACCAGAGGTCATCCCTGGAAACTGTATAAAGAGGGTGTGAGTAGGGGAGTGAGAGGCAGGTTTTTTTCATGCAGAGTTGTGAGTGATTGGAATGCCTTGCCTGAGAGTGTGGTGTCTGCAAGGAGTTTGAACGTGTTTAAGACGCGGTATGATGAGATGTGTGTGAGATAAAAGGACCTCCTAGATGAGTCTTTGACTCCATGAGGTCTTGTTTAATAATAATAATAATAATAATAATATGAAGGATATTGAATGCTATACAAGGAAAAGTGCCATACAGGTCTTTAGATAAGCACACGATATGAGTAAATGGAGAGCTATGTGAGATTCAATATTTGAGATGGCACATGATTGAATTTTGGAAAAAGTACAGGGAAGAGTAAGGGAGGTGGTCTCTGGAATGTTTGGTATGAGGATAGATTGAAAGGAAGAGGTGGAGAAAGAGAGTAACTGTGACTGAGTTATTGACCAACTTCTATGTATTATACAGGGGAATTTTCATAGAGTAAAAATGACTTCATCTCTCTGTGCAACTTCCAGTTATGGAAGTTGCACAGAGAGATGAAGGTGAGCTGGGACATGAAACCAGTTTTCTTGGATAGAGAGAGAGACAGTGACATAGAAACTGTGAATAAATTTAATGAACAATGCTGTATTACATGTGACCATGAGAAGTTTCCTGCCACGAGTCAATGACTGCATGGAGATCATGTGATACTACTACTAATAGTAATAATTTGCATAAAAATGAATGGTGCCCCCTTTTAAGTTAATGACTCTCTAATCAAGTTATTCAATATAAAGCTCACCATAATATTTTTAAAATGAATTATTCTTATGATTTATTTCTTATTACTTATTAAGACAGAAAGTCCACTGTGTGTGTTCAATCACATGTTTCAATATGTCAACTTATGTGTATATTAGGAATGTTGAATCATATTTAGGACTGTCACAGCCATAATTAGTAAGAATGCAGTGCTATTTTTGAACATTTAGGACAGATGACAAGTTTTAAGTTGTTAGAGTGATCATTTGAATTGCAAATATCATTAACTTTGTGAACACAAGCATAATTAAGATGTTAGGGAGACAAAGCCGTTGCAGAGAACATTGGTGAAAAGAAAAGTTTTGTGGATATTGCGTGTGTACCATACATACTGGATGAAAGACAGGCTTTGTTTTGAGAGGATGAATAAAAGGAATGAAAAGTATGGGTTTTTAGGAAGGTGTCTGTAGCATATGTTATCATAATAATGAGATCGTTCATTGAATTAGAATAGTTAATGAGGAGTACAGGGAAGCAAGAAAAAACATGTATATGTAGAGTGGAAGTTTTGTTGTTGGGAACAGAATGGCTAGCAAGCAAAAGTGCAGTATGACCAGCAGTTAGCGAAGATCTCCCACAACCCCCCCCCCCCTCAAGAAAAATCCTACTTGAGTTCTTTTTGATATGTTTCCAATAGAATGCCAGAATGATGTTGGCTGGTGAAAAAGGCATGGTGATAACCACTGCAGAAACTATAGTTGAGATATTAAGGGAGAAGTGATAGTGAATGAGCAGGATGTAATGGGAAATTAATACAGTAATGTTAATAAATAAGTAAGGTGTGGTGAACTTTAAGAACTTCCATGATATACTTATTATTATTATTATTATTTGACACCTCCAGGGAGTCCAAAGACTCATCGAGGGAGAGCGTGCCAACAGCATCGAACGATTGTTCCCCTTCCAACTACTAACTGCGCTCAAACTTACTTAACTGAGCCATCGACCAACCTTTGCCAGCATGAAGGTAAGATGGTAAATATCAGGATTTCGTATTGTAAGAAAAGATTGAGAATTCAGCAATCACTACCATCTGAAGTTGCCAAAGGATTAATGTGTAGATATCCATTTAAAATTTAACTAGAATAAGTTCCAAAAGAGTGGAAAGAAGGCAAAATTGTTCCACTTCATAAAGGAGGTGATTAAGACTAAGACTTTGAATTATAGACCAATTCTGCATATATGGAATGTAAGAGAGAGGCTAGTGATGACTACAATTCAGAACTGGGTTGACAACAATAACAGCATTCCTCTCTGATGGATAGCATGGATTTGTTAAAGAAAGATTGTATTATCAATCCACTTACTTATTACAACAAGGTTAAAAACACAATAGTATATCTAGAATTTGTAATGGCCTTTGATAGGTTCTACATAATAAGTTGGTAATTAAAATGTAACAAATGGAGTTGGATAATAGTGCGCTGGATTGGAGATTGTCTGTCTGATAAGTATCAGCAAGGTGAGTATAGAGGTGCCATATCCCAAATTTGTTTTGGGATAATTGCTAAAGAAAGATTGTATTATCAATCCACTTACTTATTACAAGGTTAAAAATGCATTAGTTTTAACTTGTATGTTAATGATGGTGAAAAAGCATTGAGTAGAGGAGACATACATTGGTTGTAGAAGACACAAATTTCCTAACAACTGTGAGGAATAGCACAGTTTGTGTTTTCCAAGAAGGACCTGAGAGACTAGATAAGTGTACATATGTAGGGTTACCAGTTCATTGTTGCAATTTGTAAGGTCTAAAATTTGGAAAGCAGTGGTAGGATGCAGAGGATAAGGATACAATTGGTGAGGGGATATCATAGAGGAGGTTGATCTACCAGTTAATATTACAGTAATCCATAAACATGACAATCTTACTACTGCCGAAATAGAAACACTTTTCCATTTTACCAAATATTTTTCATTTGTGAAAATTATTCAAAATTTTTCATTTGCATAAGTGACATACATAAATACTTTATTTACGTTGGTTAAGCACAATACTGTACATGACTGCTTAGAAATGCTTAAACCATTTCATGCATCTACAAGCAAAATTAAAATGCAATGATATGCTATATGATGGTGATCTGGAATATAACACATTGTATGACTATGGTATGCTTATATTATAATTAGAGCATATTAAAATTTTGAGGATTATCTGAAACAATTGTGCATATAATAAATTTATGAACTAAATTTATCTCACCTTTCCTTTCCACTTAGGTAGTGCTTTTACATACAACCTGGTTCCTTTATCCCACTGTACAGATATGCCTATGTCAGTATATATAAAAACAAACATTCCGACTTCATAAATGAAAAAAGAGGAACTCTGGTCTACTTGTGGAATTGCTCTGTCTTTCATAAGACTAATTTTGTATCCATTTCCTGAAATTGTAAATTTCTTTGTATTTCATGGATTGTATTAGCATGTATGGATGCATTTATATATTTTATACAAAAGCATGTATTTTAAACAAGGAAATTAACTCCTAATACAAGAAAAAATAACAATTCAAGTAATCCAAATAGGAGTGCTTAAGGATCAACTGTATAACTGAAAGGAGACCTCCACATAGTAGCCTTTAAAGGAATGCAGAGAACACTGACCAGAGCTTTTGACATGTCCAATCCTCTCCTTCTCATGGTGCACCCTGTTGGTATCGACCTGGATAATGAATGAAAGAGGATGGGTTCCCTGTTCGCCCAGGAAACCAGGGCAAACAGCAAAAAGTCAGCTACTGGAACAAATCTGAAAACATATCCCAACTCAACATCACCAGAGTTAAAGATCGGTACTATCATTACACAGGTATACACACCAACATAAGAAGCCTGAATGGCAAAGAAATGGAACTAGCTGAGGAATACAGCAAAAAGTCAGCTACTGGAACAAATCTGAAAACAGACCCCAACTCAACATCAACAGAGTTAAAGATTGGTACTATCATCATAAGAAGCCTGAATGGCAAAGAAATGGAGCTAGCTGAGGAATTAGATAAGTATCAGATCGAAAAAAGACGAAAAACTGGTGAGATCTTTCTCAGCAATAAATACAAAATGTTATATTCAGGCAATGACAATCAAGGAAAAGAAGCAGTAGCCATAATATTCAACACTAACTACAAGGCTAATCTTCTTGAATGGCAGGACAGTCTGAAGTAGAGTGATGAGGGCAAATATCAGAATGGGGAACTGAACAATGAGACTTATTTGTGCCTATGGTCCTACAGAAGGTTCTACTAAGGTAGAAGTGGAGGGATTTTTTGAGGCTTTAGAGAAAGCAACTGACACAATGAAAAAGGAAAAGCTGGTCCTTGTTGAGGATCTAAATAGCAGAGTAGGAAATGATTGTCAGACATACAAAAATATTTTGGGAAAATTTGGAGAAAAGAGCAAAGCTAATAATAATGGCAAATACCTGTTGGATTTCTGCTCAGGACATGGACTGGTTATTACTAACACCATGTTCCAACATAAAAATGTGCACAAATTCACATAGAGAGAAGAGGCAATGAATGAGAAAAGTATCATTGACTACGTTATTGTTGATAGTGATGTTTTCTCCCTGGTGCAGGACACCAGACTGTACAGAAGATTTGAAATTGGAAGTGATCACTATTTTGTCTTGAGCAGGATAAAATTGAATTTCATATTATTATTATTATTATTATTATTCAGGCCTCCATGGAGTCGAAAGACTCATCGTTGAAAAGAATAACATGTAAGAAAGTTTTAAAGCAAATAACAGTTGAGCAGCTCTCAGATGTGAACTGTAGACTAAAATACACAAAGATTATTGAAGAAAAAATGAAAGCGTTTGAGAACAGGAAAACCAAACCTTGGAGATTCAGTGGCAAGCCTTGAAGAAATCCCCGATTGATTCAGCCAGAGAGAGGCATGTGGTGAGGTTGTCTGCAAGGATAGAAAAATCAAGTTAAAGAGGCAGTGAAGGAAAAGAAGAAAGCATATCAAAAGTTCCTGGCAAATATATCATCTTGTGCTCTTAGAGAATACAGAGACAAATGTAAGAAAGCTAAACACTGTGTAAAACTAGCTAAACAAAAGTCATGGGAGGACTTTGGCAAGAAAATAGAAAATAAATATCAAGAAGGTGGAAAAATATTCTGAAGGCTTAGAAATGGAGGAAAGAGTGCTGTAAAAGGAGTTAGAGATGATAAAGGTGACATGAAAAACGTGAGAAAAAGATATCCTTGAAGTATGGAGTAATTACTTTGAAAAATTGCTAAATGAAACAAGCAGTGATGGCACAATAGTAAAAAAACACTCAACAGGCATACAGTCAGGAATACATATCCATACTTGAAGTACAAAAAGCCATCAAAGGCTTGAAATGTGAAGGCAGCAGAGTAGATGATATTCGACCAGAAATTGTGAAGTATGGTGGTATACAGTCTTACAGTGGCTGCACTGTCTGCGCAGTTAGTCCAGTAGCTATGCATTTCGCAACCATATGCCTGGGGAAGGAGTGTCCTAGGTTCGATTCCCATCGCCAACGTGAGGAGCTTTAGGATCTTCCTCAGCCATAGCCAAGTTAGCAGGTCTTGGGCATGGACAGCAGGGTTTTTTCCACCAGTTTATCTGGGGTGTTTCATCCCGCAACCAGGCAAACTGGCCCCGTGAACACACATAGATCTACAGTCATAAATACTTAACCCACATGAGGGGGCTCAACTCGCCCCAGAAGGGACGGGGGAGAAAACTCCATACGAATAAATAAAAAAAAAAAGTGGCTGCACTGCATAGTCAGAAGGCCTGGACAGAGGGACGAATTCCCGATGATTGGAGTAGAGCTCTCATAGTACCCATATATAAAAAGGGAAATAAAACTGAATGTGAGAATTACAGCGGTATTTCCCTACTGAGTGTTCCTGGTAAGATTTATGCAAGTATACTTGAGAAACGGTTGAGAAGAATTGTGGAAGCAAAGCTTAATGAAGAAAGCTGGATTCAGGTCAAATAGAGGCAGTCAGCATCACATCTTCACTTTAAGACAAATAGTTGAGAAATCATAGGAAAATAACAAAGATCTGTATTCAAGTTTTGTTGATCTGGAAAAAGCATGTGACAAGGTGCCAAGAGAGAAGCTATTCAATACGCTATAGTTATATGGTGTCAATGGGACATTATATCAAGCAATACTTAGTCTTTATTTGAGTTGTAAGTCAGCAGTTAGAATTTAAGGAAGTACAGGAAGATGGTTTAATGTTAAATCTGGTGTCAGACAAGGATGTACATTATCCCCTCTATTATTCATTTTCTATATGGATCACATTATGAAGGAAAGTGGTATTAAACATGATATCAAAATTAGAGATGTTAATGTCAGCTCTTTGCTTTATGTTTTACTTTTAAATAACGATGTTTTACTTTTAAATAAATCCGCTACAAGTCTGCAAGATTCCCTGACTAAATTGAATAACTGTTGTAATAGATATGGTATGAAGGTCAGCAATAAAAAGACAAAGTCAATGAAAATAGGCAGAATCGATGAAAATGTCAACTGTGTTGTGAACGGAGAACCTGTGGAACAAGTAAAACATTTCAGCTACTTAGGCATGATTTTTAGTGAAGATGGTAAATTAAATATGGAAATCAACAGCAGAATCAACAAAGCTGGTATGGTAAGGAAGTCAATTGAATAAATTCATATGGAATAAGAGAGAAATTAGTTGGAACACTAAATTAGCTGTATACAAGACAGTGTTCAAACCAGTTTTAACTTATGGATCTGAGAGCTGGATCAGAAGTAAAACTCTTGACCAAATACTAGAGACCGCAGATATGAGAGTCCTGAGAAAGATTACAGGCTTGAATAGATGGCATCAATGGCAATATCATATTAAAAACGAGGATATTAGGAAAGAACTTGATTGTCAGCATCCAGGAATGCATTAGTAGTGCTAATCTCAGCTGGTAAGTCACTTAAACAGAATGGGTGTGGAAAGATTAGCAAAACAAGTGTACTCTGCCAGGTTGGCAGGAAAATGACCCAGAGGAAGACCAAGCTATAGCTGGATTGATACGTCACAAAGTGCCTTAGACAATAGAAATATAAGTTCTGATAATGTTGTAGTCTTGACAAGTAACAGACTGATTTGGAGGAAAATTGTAGATAGGAAGTTAGTAATGATATAAATTTTTCATGTAGTACTATCATATCCTGCACACCCCTTGAGGGTACATGGCAGAAATTTGATGATGACTGTGATGATGTAATCCAAATAGCATTGTAGTTAATTGAATTATACAATAAATTTCCCATATCCTAGATAGACACAGAGATCTCTCAACTACCCAACTTTCGAATAACCAAACATTCATTTAATATAGTGGAATAGCTTATCTTATCAACTGGCTTCCTACGCAGAACCATGAAACTGCACCCTCAGTTAAATGACCTATCATCTGACTAGCAAAATCATTTCCCTGCTGAGGTCAGATAATTCAGAGATCAATGCATTTCTGTGTGTGTGTGCGCACGCCAGTATGCGTGCGTGCATGTGTGTGTGTGAGCGTGTGTGCACAAAAAGAAATAAACAAACAAACACACACACATTTATCATCTCCAAAATGATAACTTATATTTATATTTATGATCAAGTTAGAGTAAGGATAGTAAGTCTCATCCATTTATCTGCAAATGTTGTGGTTATTTTGTCTTCATTATCACAAATCAACCATCAATCAAAAATATCAACAAAACAGCCAATCAACAATCCAGTTCACTAATCTGATATCGAAACCCATATCATCATCATCAAGAACCATGGGGCTCACTGCCTGTTGGTATCTGATGCATCCTTCCATACCTTCTTCCACCCTTCTTTGTCCAGTACACAGTGTCGCAGTTTCTGTAAACTCATTTCGAATCAGTTGATATAGTAGAATTACTGAGTGAGCACTTTGCAAGAGTATATCATCCTGGTGGTGACATTGCAGAAATGGAAGAACCAACAGCTTATAAGGGAATTGTGGTGAATGAAGTGGAGGTGAATAGTCTATTACAAAACCTCAGTGTGAATTCATCTGCGGGATTGGATAGTATACCAGCTCGAGTCGTACGAGAAGCGGCTAAAGAATTATCAGTGCTTTTGACCATTTTGTTTAATTTGAGTCTCGGGTCAGAGTTAGTCCCAAGGGGATAGAAAGAGGGGAAAATAGTTCCACTGCATAAAGGAGGTTCCAAGACTGCTGTTGAAAATTACTGGCCGATCAGCATATCAGGAATTGTTGTCAAGGTCTTCGAGAAAATAGTCAAGAAAAAAATACAGGATTGAATAGATGAAAATGGGATACCGTATGGGGGACAACATGGTTTTGTGAAGGGTAGATCATGCCTCAGTAACTTCCTCACGTTCTATAACACAGTGACTGCTGAACTGGATAAGGGTAATGGGTTTAGAGTGATTATACTGGACCTTGCTAAGGCCTTTGACAGGATACCACATGGAACTCTAATCAGTAAACTGGAGCAGATGGAGATGGATATAGGGTTGGTGAGATGGATAGGAGGGTGGTTGATGGAGAGATACCAGAGAGTGGTTTATTCAGGACTGGAGTCCACAAGACGGCTTGTGACTAGTGGTGTGCCGCAGGGTTCTGTTCTTGGACCACTACTTTTCAATTTGTTCATTAATGATATAGGAAAGGATCTGAGAGGAAGTGTTCACTTGTTTGCTGATGATGCAAAGTTGGGTAGAGCAACAATAGTGAGTGTACAGGATGTCAAAATTTTGCAAGATGATTTGGATAGTTTGGAGGACTCGGCTAAGGAAAATGGATGTCAATTTAATGTGGCAAAGTGTAAGGTTATGCATTTTGGGGTTAAAAGATTAGCAGCAGTATATCACATTGGTGGAACCATACTCCGGGGGATTGATGAGGCTATGGATTTGGGAGTGTTGGTGGATAGGCAGTTGAAGTTTAGGGGCACATCCTAAAAGTGGATAAATCAGCTCATCAAATCACTTGGTTGCTGAAAAATACTTTAACAAGCAGAGACAAACAGGTTATTGTTCCTCTGTATCGAGTCTTGATAAGACCCCATCTAGATATGTGTGCCAGGGTTTCTTCATGATGGAGAGGAGGTGGAGAGGATCCAGAGACGAGTGACCAAGATAATAGCAGGACTATGGAATGAACCTTACGAGAACAAGTTGAAGATTTGTGGGCTGCAGAAATTGGTTGATAGGCAAAAAAGGGTGATATGATTGAGACATTCAAATTACTGAAAGGTTTCTATAAGATTAATTCAGAAGATATTTTTGAGAATAGGACTGGTAGTGGGAGGACTAGGGGCCATCCATGGAAGCTTGGTAAGAGTGTGGTTAGCAAGGGTGTTAGAGATAGGTTTTTTATTTGGAGAGTAGTAAATGAGTGGAATAAGCTGCCAGAGTCTGTTATGGGTGCCATGCCTGTAAATGAGTTCAAGGTGAAGTATGATAGATATTGTGTGAATGTTGAATAGTTGTTCTTGACATGATGTTGGGCTTGCCTCGATGAGTCTAAGGACTCCTTGGAGCTGCCCGTAATAATAATAATAATAATTTCACAGCAATCCCTTATGTTTTCTATCCATTCTCTGTATGGTCTACCTCTTCTGTTTACACCATCCATAAATATCAAACTTCAATGTCTTTATTTTCGGGTCCTCACTCATTCTGCAGATGTGTCCAAATAATTGCAGCTTCAGTTGTATAATCTTCTGCGTTAGATTCTCCTTTGGTTGTATCTTCTGATAGAGTTCTTCATTTGTGATTTTCTGTACCCATCCTATTTTTAGAATCTTTCTGTAACAAGTTCTTTCAAATGCCTAAATTTTTTTTCTTGATTCCTCATATTACCCATGTTTCAGATCCATATAGTACACCACGAAAGATCCATGTTTCTAGAACTCTTAGTTTCGTTTGCAGGCTGATCACTTTACTTTTCCAGATGTTATCCATGGCCTTCAGATTTGTTCTTCAATTTGCAATCCTGGTCTTTATTTCTTTTTTAAAAGTCCAAGAATTCAAGAAATTCATTTTCCTTATTCCCAAATGCTCTTTATTCCTATCTATACCACCACCACCATAATTAAAATCCCATGATAATTATCCTTCCTGTTTTCTAAATCAAGTTGTTTATTCATTTTTTCATCACCAACCTCCAGATTACCTGGCTTATACCAACATCCATCTAAACATGCCTTCCTCTCAACCTCCACCTTAGACCATGCTGCCTCATTACCATTCACAATATTTCCTTCTTTCGTGTCTATCTACCTTATATGGACATAATTTCCTTGCTATCATCATCAGCAGCACTCTCCCACCCTTCTTATCCTTTCTATCCTTGCATAAAACATTGTACCCTTCCCTTTCTATTCTCGTTAGATGTAATCTTCATTCAACCATGTTTCACTTAATCCTACGATCTTTCAGAGAAAAAACTCAATCAATGATGCTATTTATCTCTTTTATTTCAGACACTTCTGCTATTTGGATATAAACACAGCAGCTCACTTTTAGATCTGTAACCAGTCTTACCCAAACTACTTGTTGGCAGGGCCAAACTTACACTTTTCCTAAGGCAGGCAGGGCCATAGGTGCCTGTGCATGAGTATAGCCCTGGTTGTTGGTTGTAATTTCCTTATCACAACTTCCTTTGCCCAAACACCTTTATCACCACTTACCACATATATCTGCTGTCTCAACTTCCCTACCCACACTCCTATCTATTCTATTTCTGTGCTGGTGATCATATATATATATTCACCACTACTTTCAATATCCACTCTCTCCATGCCACATCTCCCTGTTTCTCTGTTCCTCTTCATCTCTCGCACTACTACTGTTTCCACTGCGAAGTACTTCTGTCTCTTCAATACCACTCCCCCATATCTTTCACTTCATCTCCTTCTTCTGATCTCTTGCTTGCATCACATACTACACTTTCTCCAGTGCACTCACTTCAAAGCCATTTAAATGCAATCCATCATGTCTGTGTAATTCCATTCTTCCTTCAAATACATGCCATAGATTCATAAACTGTATTCCCTTCTCCTCACATAGCATACCTTTCATGATTTTAGCTCTCGGTATTAACTCATCATTATCATAGCTAACAACACGCTGACAACCTTTTCCACTATACTGTTATCTTTCAATCTTCTTAATGACATCCTGATATTTGTCCTTACATCCTCCTTATGTCCACTTAAATCATTTTTCCCATATAACACCAGCAATTCTCTTTCTTGTTTCCTCCTCATGTTCAAAGTATGAATTATATTGTACTTTCTCCCTCCTGGATAGCAGACCATATGAACTTTCTCATTAACCAATCTTCTAATAATGGACTCTCCATACACTATTGTCAAATCACTCATCACCTCTTTTACACCTTTTTTTTTCCTTTCATTCTACTTTTTCACACTTTCGTTTACTTCCTGTAAACATTTAATATCACTCCACATGCTGCTCATTTCGTTTTTCATTTTAAATAAATGAAACCAGACCTGCTGGCCTGATTGGCCGAGTGGTTAGCATACCTGTTCTCTAGCCAAAAAAGCTGCAGGTTCAAATTCTGCTGTAGGCATGGATGTTTGTGAGTCTGTGAAAAAACTAGTGGTGGTGCTGGGCAATATAATGGTATTGGTGTAGATGATGCGGTTCATTATAGTTGGTGGATTGAGTGGTGTTAACAGTTGTAAAGTAGGTGCCCTCCATTGATGAGTCTTTGGACTCCTTGGAAGTGTCACGTAATAATTATAATAATGATAATAATAATGATAATAATAGTATAATAACAGCAAATGTTTCTTAAGACCCTTAATCAAATCTTACATTCTGACATTTTCACTCTGTCATCACTCCTGTAGTGTTGCTACCTCTCATTTCGCTGTACCTTCCATTCTTTATTTATACTTCCTTTCATTCCTTTATCACTTACTTTCTCTTCTACGATCTTGTGTTCTTTCACTCTGTCTGTCTCACTAACTTATGTGCATTTTATGCAGACATGTCCATCCCAGTCTCTAACTTGACACATTTTTAACTGGCAGGATATGCAAACATACTACAAGCTCCACATGAGACAAGGCTAACCGAGTGGTTAGCATATCTGCTCTCCAGCCAAAAAGGCTGCGGATTCGAATCCTGCCGTTGGCATGGATATTTGTGATTGTCTTTGGAAATACTGGTAGTGGTAGTCTGCGGTAGATGGTGTTGGTGTAGTTGCAGCCAGTTGGTGAATTGAGCGGTGGAGATAGAGTTATAGAGCAGGTGCCCTCCCTCGATGAGTCTATGGACTCCCTGGAGGTGTCTAATAATAATAATAATGTCATCCTTGAATGGGCATGGGCTAGGAGATGAATTGGCTAATAGACATGGTGGCCACTATTATCTTAACACAGTAACAAGGGCACTGATAAGATATGCTAAAAATATACTATAAACAATGAAAACCTCAAAATGCAAAGTATCCATATCCAGTTATGTTCTAATAAGCAAAGCTACTTGTAAATTTAGAACAAATACTCTAATAATTTATATCAAAACATTGTTTTACTCAGACACCACATTAACACTCACTCCACACTCCAATGCATCCTACAAAGGCATCTGACAAGGTGCCACCCGATAGGCTGATAATTAAGTTACAGCATATGGGTTTTGCTGCACATTTAGAAAGTGCAATGGACAAAATGAAGGAAGATGCAAAAGGAATATCAGGATTGAATGAGAATTATCAATCTGAGATTTGTAGATGACATTGTTATTATTGAAGAAGACGAAAGAGAACTACCAAAACATTGAAACTGTTACATGAGGAAAAAAAGAGATTTGACTTGTTATAAACTTGGAAAAAAGTTCAGTCTCACTACTATCTCACTACTGTCCTGTAGATTTTGCCTTTGAAATTGATCGGCACCCTCTTACAGCATAGCTCCAGCCATCTCTCTCTTCAGTTCTGCCATCATACTTGTATCCTGCATCACACTTCCTTCTCAGCCTCTCCATCCTCTTTCACTATTGAACCTAAGTAACTAAAGTCCCTAACCTTCCTGATGACATTTCTTTCCAGCTTCAGATCTGACTCCTGACTGCCATCCACTTTGCAACACATGCACTCTGCTTACTTCTGCCCAGTCTCATACTTCTCTCTTCCAGTACTTTCCTCCATCTTTCCAGTTTAGCTGCCACTTCTTCTCTTGATTCTGAAAAGAGCACAATGTTACCCGCATACAACATTGTCCAAGGTGCATCTTCACTCACCTCCTCCATCACCACCTCCATCACAATATTAAACAAGAATGGACTTAATGCTGACCATTGATGCAAGCCAACTGCCACTTGAACAGTTTCTATCTCTCCCAGGCAGGTCCAAACTCTGGTCTTCACATTTCTGTATATCTCCTGCACCAACCTGACATATTTCTCCAGTGGTACCTTCTTCCTCAGACTTCTTGCTTTGGCACTCTATCATATGCTTTCTCCAGATGAATAAATACCAGATGTAGATCCTGTTGTTTCTCTTGAAACTCTTCCATCATCTACTGTAACCCAAAGATAGCATTTGTTGTCAATTGACCAGGCATGAAGTCAAATTGCTCCTTGGCAATCTCCACCTCCTTCCTCAGTCTTACATCAAGAACCCTTTCTAGGATTTTCATTGTGTGGGACATCAACTTTATTTCTCTGTAATTCTTAGTCTTGTGCTTCCCCTTTTACCTTGAAGATGGGAACTAGAGTAGTTTCCACAACTCCTCGAGTATATTTTCCTGTTGGAAAACTTTTATGAACATGTCCCACAGCAGGTCAATTCCCTCTTTCTCCAGTGCCTTCCATGCCTCCACTCGGATCCTTTCAGGGCTCACCGATTTTGGATTTTCCATTCTTCATCCTCTCTATGGCCTCCTTCACTTCCACTCTAATGATGTTCTGCACCATCCCCTCATAAGGCTGCTATCTTCTCTGTGAGTCCTCACATTTTCCTCATTCAAAAGCAGTTCAAAGTATATTCTCCATCTGTTTCTTATATCCACATCACTCCTTAATACTCTTCCTCCAGAATCTTTGATCTGCCACAGATGTAAGATGTCCTTTGATGCCTTATTTCTACATTTTGCCAATCAATAAATTTTTCTCTGTCCTTCCTTTGTTTCTAATTGATCATAAAGATCTTGATATGCCATGCTTTTCGCCTACACAACAACTCTATCTTGGCTTCTTGCTTTCTTTCTCTCTCTCTCTCTCTCTCTCTCTGTCCTCTTCCACTGTAGACTCAGCCCACTTCTGCTTTGCCTTCCTCTTAGCCATCACTGCTTCTTGTACATTATTATTCCATTATTATTAAGTATTAAGGAAGGATGTGGATATAAGTAACAGAATAAGAAATAAGATATAAGAAATACATAACGGCATCAATGTGTGAATGTATTTCAAAAGTGAAAAGATAAGTGCAAATTAGATGAATGAAGGGCTTACACAAGAAATCTGGAAGAAGAAGGCACTCTGGTGGCAGTAAAAGATGAATTATGGTAATAATCAGTTACATAAAAAAGTATAAAGTATAAAACAAGCCAGAAGAGTGACTCAGTAAGGACAACAAAAGAGCAATATGAACAAAAATTAGCAAATCAGGTGAAGAAAAACCCTAGATAGTTTTTTAGATATGTGGCAAGTAGAAGGAATGATTATGGTAGGATGATGTTAATGGATGAAAATGGGAAATGGAAATTTTCACCTGCAGAAGACATTGATGAGGTATTCAGTGATCAATATATAAGGGTGTTTCATTCTCACAGAGTGGAATCATGAAAAAATGAAGTGTAAAGAATGTAGAAGAGGTGGCTTAATTGTGAGTGAGCAGGAGGTATTTGAGATAATAAATAACCTTTATGTCAATAAGGCAGCATATCCCCAGCATCTTAAGTTTTAGAGAACTAGAGGTAGTATCGGCATGCCTGTTTAATAAGATTCTTACAACAGCACAGCTTCAAAGAGAGTGGAGAGAAGGCAAAATTGTTCCACTGCATAAAGGTAGTGATAAGGCTGTGGCTATATATTATAGGTCAATCTGTATATCTCAAGTTGTGAAGATACTACAGAGATTATTATTATTATTATTATTATTATAATTATTATTCAGGCCTCCATGGAGTCAAAAGACTCATCGTGGGAGGTCCTTCCTAAGAAACACAAAGTCTATCATACCACTCTTTAAACTCATTGACTGTTCTCACTCCCACCACTCCATCAGGCAATGCATTCCATGGTTCAACCACCCTCCACGCAAAGAAACCACTCCTTAACCTCTTGCTCACAGTTTCCTTTCGTAACTTCCTGGGATGGCCTCTTGTCATCACGCCTTCCCGCTGTTCAACCAAGTGAAAGAAATCCCCAGTGTCAACCCTATAACCACCTCTCAACAGTTTAAAACTCTCAATCATATCACCTCTCCTTCTTCTATCCAACAAACTTTGCAGTCCACATTCCCTCAGCCGATCCTCATAACTATGCTTGTACAGTCCTGAAACCATTTTTGTCATCCGTCTTTGTATCCATTCCACAGTTAATTTATCCCTTTCAAATCCTGGGTACAAAATCTGAGAACAATAGTCCAAGTGTGGTCTAATCAGAGACTTATACAATGGAATGATAACCCTCTTATCTCTGCAGGTCAGTGTCCTTCTCATAATTGCAGCAATCCCCTGTATTACATTAATCACCTTTTCAATATGTCCCCTAAACTTCAGATTTCTATCAATCATCAAACCCAGATCTCTTGTCTCCCCTACTTACGCCAGTATAACCCCTCCCATAGAGTATGCTGCATCCCATCGATGTTTCCCAAACCTCAAGACCTTACATTTTGCTGCATTAAACTGAAACCCCCATTCATTTGCCCATCTATCTAGCTTATTTAAATCCTCTTGCAGGGCTACAATATCTGCACTATTACTAATAATCCTTCCCAGCTTCGCATCATCTACAAACAACTGAATATCCCCTTGCAATCCACTGGCAATGTCATTGATATAAGGTTAAACAATATAGGTCCTGGTACTGAGCCCTGTGGGACCCCACTTGTAACCCTCTGCCTCCTTGAAACTGCTCCACCATATACAACTCTCTGATACCTATCAGACAGCCAATCCTGAATCCAGTTGACCAATCTGACATCCAGACCCATGTGCTGCAACTTAAATATCAGCTTATCATGTGGCACCCTGTCAAATGCCTTTACTAAGTGTAAGAAAATTGCAGTATATGCCTTTCCCTCATCTAATGTTCTTGTAACTTCATTATAAAAGGCTAGCATATTGCTAAAACAAGAATGCCCTTTCACAAATCCACGATGACTCTCACAGATAACATTATCCACATCTGCCCAATGCTGTATATGGTCCCTCACTACTTTCTCCAAGATCTTAACAAATACCGATGACACACAGACGGGCCTATAATTAGACACTTCCAGTCTGTTATCACCCTTATACAATGGCACTATCTTACCTTCCTTCCATTCCCTGGGCACCTTTCCTGCATCCAGACTTTCACTGAAAAGCCAGGTTAAAGGCATTGTCAGTTCCCTAGCACATTTTCTCAAAATTCGTGGTGAAATACCATCCAGTCCCAAAGCTTTACTGACATCCAGAGTACTCAGTATCTGAAAACACTCTCCTCCTGTACCTCTAAACCTAGAACCAGCCCTATCACTCTAGCATTAAAACTGACTCCTCTAGGATGAAATACTGCAATAAAGTGTTCATTGAACAATTCCACTATGTCCTCTGCATTAGTCACTCTATTCCCATTTTTATCCCACAATATCATTCTTCCACAGTCATTTCTCATCCTACTGGCCACATAGCTAAAAAATTTGGATCTTAGGGCCAATCTCCTCTCATATTTCAGTTTCGCTTTCCTTACCACACTAGTCACTCTTCTGGCCTGTGTCTTATATTCTTCATGCATCTTCTCTTCATCTGTCTCCTTATATCTCTTCCATAGCCTCTTTTTCACATGTAATTCCTGTTTAATATTGTTTGTCATCCATTTTACTCCAAATTGTGTCCTCTTCTTCACTCGTGGTATATAACTTACCATTGCTGCTAACAAATATTCTTTCACAATTTCCCACGCACTAATGATATCCCAGCCTTCCAATTCCTCCCTCCATGAAACTTCCCAAAGTTGACATCTAAGACTATTGTAATCACCTGCATTATAATTCCACATAAGTTCCTGTCTCTTTGATACTCCTGCATGTCTATTCATTTTCCAAGTCAACACCATATGGTCACTCTCTCCAACTGGTGGGAGAGATGTCAACTCAGTTATTATCAACTCTTCTGATGCTATAACCAAATCCAAAACTCTTGAACCTCTTGTTCCCTCTGTTACATGTTGCCTAAGACATTTGTCCCTCAAGAATTCAAGAAATTCTCTTCCCGTTTTGCTACATGCATCTTCCTTTCTCCAATTTATTCTACTGTAGTTAAAATCTCCCATAACAATCATTCTTCTTGCACTTGCCAAACTTAGCTGTCTAAACATCTCCTGGTCCCCATCCTCTGTGATCCTGTGTCTGTAGCAACACCCCACTAAATATCCTGTCTTGCCTACCTCTACCTCACACCATATGCTCTCAAAATCATTTGTCTCACTTCCTTCCAAAGCCTCTACTCTTAGAGGACATAGGTCATCACTTATCATAAGCAGTACCCAACCACCACGCTTTCCCCTCCTATCCTGACAAAAAATGCAATACCCAGTGACTTCTATTCATGTTGTTATATCCCCTTCTGTCAACCACATCTCAGTGATCGCAATAATTTTTGGCCAGGCTGATGCTATCTACACAACCAATTCCTCTCCCTTATTCCGGGTACTCCTGGCATTAGTATAAAGCATATAAATGCCATTGTTTCTATTCCCAGCATTATCCCTTCTAGACTCCACTGGGCTCAGTGTTACCTGACATCATCTCCCTTCTCCCAAGTATCCATTCCCACAAGAGGCCACCGCTGCTATCATTCTCCCTGGGACACACTGACTCGTTCAGAACAGCAATCTCTCCAGATGCCTACGTCCTTCCTCATTCAAATGTAAACGGTCTCTCGCATACAATTCCTCTCTTTCCTCAAACCCACTCCAAGCATCCACATATACCAGTCCTCTCTTGTCACACATTCTTGCTATTATGCCATTCAATATCACTGCTCTTCTGTTCAGCTCATCATTATCATACCTAGGCAACACGCCCACTACTTACCCTCTCTCTGTCTTCTTCTGTACAGTCTCAAGCAAAAATCTCATATCTCTCGCTGCCCGACTTACATTACCACTCAAGTTATTTGTTCCTACCATCATAATCATCTCATCCACCCTTTTACCTCTCTTAATTGCCATAGCCACGCTTTCTATTGTTCCTCCTGGCAAACACTCCTCACGCATCCTATCTTGAACACCACGTATCATTGAGTCGCCATACATTATACCTCTTACCATTCCCTCTCTCCTATTGTTTCCATTCTCTCCTCTTCCTTCATTCCCATAGTTCTCTCTCATTCCCTCTCCTCTACTGCTATTTTCTCTCTTCTAGCATTCCCACACCTCTCTCTCCTACTGTTTCCATTCTCTCCTCTTCTAGCACTCCCATACATCTCTCTCATTCCCTCTCTCCTACTGTTTCCATTTTCTCCACTTCTAGCACTTCCATATCCCTCTCTTATTCTGTCTCTCCTACTGTTTCCATCCTCTCGTCTTCTAGCATTCCCATAACTCTCTCTCATTCATTCTCTTCTACTGTTTCCATTCTATCCTCTTCTAGCACCCCCATACCTCTCACCCATACTCCCTAAATTCTCTCTCTCCTACTCTGATTCGCCTTGCATTTATCTCTTCCATTCTCCTAATCTCATCTTTCATACTTCTGCTCTCATTCACAAGACATCCACCTCCTCTTTCAACTCATCTATCTCCCTCTGCAGGTCAGTCACTCTTAATCTAAATTCACTCTCCCAAACAAAACCATCTCCTAAACTTTCACAGTCACTCACACCTTCCACACTATCAACTATTATTTTCTCATTCATATATATCTTTTTTTCATTCTCTCCTATCACACTACTTGTCTTCCTACATTCATTCCTCGTTCCTGGAGCAACAAAGTCAGATATCGATATTTCTAATGCACTTATTTCCTCCAATTGCCTGCATTTTGTGCACATACGCTCTCTGCTCTCTTTCACAAGCCACATATCTAATTCCCAAGATGCATACATGCCGCAAGTACTGCATGCCAAAAATCCCTTATGATATTGCTTATAATTGAGTTCTTAAATGGCGGAGGACTTGGCAATATGCCACTTTTGACTGCTGCTGAATCCGCCATCATTCCTTACTGCCGAGTAGTGTAATCTTTAATAATTATTCAATTAATAAATTCAATTAATAAGTAGATTGGTGAGATGTAGGATGTAGAAATGTTTTGAAAACAGCAGTGTTCTCTGTAGTTATCAAGAAATGTTTGTTAAAAGGGGTAATGACCTTCCTTCATAATGTTGAACAATAATACAGCTCCTAGGAGTTAAGTTCACATTACGGGTAAATATCAAGAATAGTGATCGGAGCTTGCTCCACCCTTTATATGAGTTGCCTCAGCTTGCACTACCTTCAAGGGTCAGTTGTTGCACTATCCAGGTATTTGCTTACGCTTGGAATCGCCGAACTTTATATAGTTTCTATATTTGGAATGAAACTGTTTGAGTTTCTTATTTGGCTAAGAAACAATATAGGATATAATATACCTTAACTTATATAAGCTCTTAAATTAATTTAAATGGATGAGATTGGATAACAGACTTCTGAGTTGGATCACTAACTAGTGTCATACAGGTATCAGAAAGTTGTATGCTGCCGTGCCGTATCCCAAAAGAGAAAGGTAACTAGTGGTGTACCACAGGGGATGGTTTTGGGACCACTATTGTTCAATTTGTATTAATGATATTGGAATGGGTTTAACTACTGGGTTTAACTATGCAGCTGTTTTCACATGAAGCAAAATTGGGGAGAGCAATACTGAGTCAAGCAGATGTTATGACCTTACAGAAGGACTTGAATACATTGCATGAATGGGTAAGTAAGTGGAACTGTCAACTCAATGTTGCAAAGTGTAAGGTTTTTGAAATTTGGTAAGCCACGATGGTATGCATTTGGTGGGGAAACTTTGAAGGAGATGAGAGATCAAAGTAGTGGTGAACAAGGACCTGAAATTCAGGGGGAAAATTCACAATTTGTGAAGATGTCACATCAGATAATGGCAACGATGTGAAGAACCCTTACAAGCAGAAATAGATAGATTATAATGCCATTGTGCAAGGCCTTGCTCAGGTATCATATGGATTATTGTGAACAGATTTGGTTACCAGGTTTTCATGGTGACGAGGATATGTTAGTAAGGGTCTAGAGAAGATTAGAAAGGTGGTGAATGATGTTTGGAAAGCAGAGCAAAGATAGATTGAGGGAATGTAAATTGCACATCCACGTGAATAGGAGGAGCAGTGGAGATATGGTTGAGATATATAAGCTAGTCAGAGGCTGGTATCAGGTCGATAGGGAAGCGATTTTTTATAGAATGGGAAAGGGGGGAAATAGATCAAGAGGCCATCCCTGGAAACTGTATAAAAATTGAGCAGAGGAATGAGGAGTAGTTTCTTTACATGGAGAGAGAGAGAGAGAGGTTTGTTCGTGTTTCAACAAGGAAATACCATATTTAAATAAAGTACAATACCAGAATAAACTCACGTGAAATATTATTTTATTAGTATAATTTTCGCCTAAGTAATAATGAGCGATACTTACAATGTGACTTGCAATGATGCGGAGAACAATAACAAGCAGAAATAGGCAGATTATAATGTCACTGTGCAAAGCCTTGCTCAGGTCACTTGCACTGCTGCAAGAGTGCAAATCACCGTGATGGCAGAAACGAAACTACAGCTGAAACCAACGCCATCCGGGAACAGAAATGCCGATTTCTGCAGAAATCGATTCGAGAAATCAGTAGTGCCACCCGAGAAAAAAACACAAATACGGGAAATAACATAAACATCAAGTTGTTAATGGCAGGAAAACAATACATCATAGGAATAGGCCATAAGATGGGACCAACGGAAAATGATGTAAATCGCAGGAAAACGTAAATTGCGGGAACCTAAAAACAGGGTTTTACTGTATATATGTAGAAAGTTTTTTTAACTTGGTATATTATGTATTCAAGATACCAAGTAATTTTATATAAACTTGGTTTTTAATCCTATTTTCCAAGTGAGCAAACAGACAAGTAAGTCAAGTTTGCGCCTGCACATAGTGCAAGTCTCAGGCAACTCATGGTAGTTCCACTATAGACAACTCGTGGTAAAGATGGAATAAGCTCTGATCACTTTCCTTAGTATTTCTTATATAAGTATAAGATCACTTTCCTTAGTGTATATATATATATATATATATATATATATTGCTATTGTTACTATTGACAGTTTATTTTTTTAACCACTGCAGGGTGAAGGTCAATCTCATTGTGGGAGGTTTTGGATCTACTACTCCCATGGTGACCCAATCCATACTGGAAGAGGACAATCACAAATCTGCCAACATCCATGCCTATGTGGGATTCAAACCCACAGCATCTTGGCTGGAGAGCAGATATGCTAACCACTCGGCCATATACACATACATATATATATATATATATATATATAAAATAAAAAAAAAAAATAATATTTGAAAATAATTAGCTGATTTAAAAAGTACTATTGCCAACAAATGGGAGGGACACAGACCATCAGATCTGTTTATGTTAGGAGAGTGAAGTAAGGTTTTACACGTTTCTTCATAAAGCGAGGAACTGACATCTGTGAAGGGCTCTCGTCTTGTTTCAATGAGCTCTATGTCTAGTGTTAATAGCATGCTTTACAAGTCCAGACTGTTCAGGTTCAAGGTATTGAATATAAGACTTGTGTTCGTCGGCCAAATAAAAGTGGATCTTCCTTTAAGTTAAGGGATATTACATCCCATATTGCTTCTTAGCCGAATAAGAAACTCAAAGAGTTTCATGCTGATATATAGAAACTATATAAAGTTCGGCGATTCCAAGCATAAGCAAATACCTGGATAGTGCAACACCTAACCCATTTGGTAGTGCAAACTGAGGCAACTCATAGTAAGGGTGGAGAAAGCTCCGATCACTATTCTTGATATTTACCCATAATGTGAACTTAACTCCTAGGAGCTGTATTTACTGTTCGACATTATGAGAGAAGGTCACTATCCAGACCGGTTTCAACCTTTATTGAGGTCTCATCAGTGAGTAAGTAGACCTAGTTAATACCAAGTTTGTAGCGAACAGAACTCACATCCCCTCTATGAGAATTGACAAGAAGGTGTCCTAATAAATTACTAATTATATGAAGAGCCAAAGCGACATGAACTTATTTAAGTTAATTGGAATCGCTGAACTTTATATACTTTCTATATATTCGGAATGAAACTCTTTGAGTTTCTTATTCGGCTAAGAAACAATATGGGATGTAATATCCCTTAACTTAAATAAGTTCATGTTGCTGAATTGAAGCCTTTGAATCTTCATATAATTAGTAATTTATTAGGACACCTTCTTGGCAATTCTCATAGAAGGGATGTAAGCTGTTCGCTACAAACTTGGTATTAACTAGGTCTACCTACTCACTGATTAGACCTCAATAAAGGTTGAAACCGGTCTGGGTAGTGACCTTCTCTCAAAATGTCGAACAGTAAATACAGCTCCTAGGAGCTAAGTTCACATTATGGGTAAATACCAAGAATAGTGATCTGAGCTTTCTCCACCCTTACTATGAGTTGCCTCAGTTCGCACTACCAAATGGGTCACGTGTCGCACCATCCAGGTATTTGCTTATGCTTGGAATCACTGAACTTTATATAGTTTCTATATATTCGGCATGAAACTTATTGAGTTTCTTATTCGGCTAAGAAACAATATGGGATGTAATATCTCTGAATTTAAATAAGTTCATGTCGCCGAATTGAAGCCTTTGGCTCTTCATATATTTAGTAGATCTTCCTGTGTTTGAAATAAGATAATCTACAAGAGCAAGGAATCTAGTAGACACTTGGATAATTGAGATGTGGAAGCTTGTCCTTTGGAGAAGTGAGAAAGGTGGAGATTTTTCTGATGGGGTAAAAGGCGACAAAATTATTTAGTGGTTTTAGAACTTTTACTAAGCATTCGCTAATGCCTTGCACATAAGGGATTGGATTACGAGTTATTTCTTCTGTATTTGAAAGGTAGAGATACCAAAACTGCTCAAAGTTCTTTTGACGAAAGAATTCTTATAACCATTAGATAAAGTGATTAATAATACAGAATGTGTGGTGGAGATACTTAATGAGCAGTTCATAAAGGTCTTTCAATCTTGTGAATGTAACTTCATGGAGGGATTCAGAGCAGTTGATGATGGGGAGGAGAGACTGAGCATAGGTGAGCAAGAGGGGTATGGGGAGTTGAGTAAACTAGATGTTAATAAAGCTGTGGGACTTGATAATATATCACTACGTATTCTAAAAGAATGTGCCAGGGAGTTGACATCTGCCTTGACATATTTTTTTAATATAAGTCTTCCACTTGGTCAAGTTCCTAAGGAGTGGAAGGAGGGCAAGATTGTGCCACTTCATAAAGGAGGTGATCGAACTCAAGCATCAAACTATAGGCTCATCTGTGTGTCAGGTGTTGTGGTTAAGTTGTTGGAGAGGCTTGTGAGAACTAGGATCCAGAGTTGGGTTGATAACACCAGTATTATTTTTGATGGACAGCATGGATTTTTTAAAGGGAGGTCATGTTTTAGTAATCTACTTACTTATTACAATAAAGTGACTGCTTCCTTGGACAGAGGAAAAGGATACACAGTAATATACTTGGATTTCGCAAAGGCTTTTGACAGAGTACCTCATGGTACGTTGACAGTCAAACTAGAGCAGATGGGGTTGGATGTTAGATTGGTGCATTGGATTGGTGACTGGCTATCTGATAGGTATCAATAAGTTGTGTATGGAGGAGCGATATACAGGAAAAGGAAAGTCACTAGTGGAGTGCCTTGGGGATCTGTTTTAGGGTCATTACTGTTTAACTTGTATATTAATGATATAGGTGAAGATTTGGATGGAGATATTCAGTTGTTTGCAGATGATGCAAAGTTGGGACGAACCATGAAGTGTAGTAAAGATGTTGTGCCCTTACAGGAAGACTTGAATGGATTGAGTGATTGGGCACGGAAATGGGGATGCGAGTTCAATGTTACAAAATGTATGGTTTTAAAATTTGGAAAACAAAGATGGGATGCAGAATTTATGGTTGGTGAGAATATATTGTTGGAGGTAGAGGAAATAAGAGATCTGGGGGTGATGGGAGATAAGGATCTAAAATTTAGGGGACACATAGTCAAAATTGTGAAGACAACACAAAGGCCTCTGGGAATGATGCGGAGGACACCGACATGTAGAAGTAGGGAGATTCTTGTTCCGTTGTATAAGGCTTTCATTAGGCCACACATAGACTATTGTGCCCAGATTTGGTCACGGGTTTTCAGAAGGATGAAGAGATGTTGGAAAGGGTCCAAAGGAGACTGTCTAAGGTAGTTTCTGACCTGTGGAATGTCGAGTATGAGGAAAGATTGAGAAGATGTAATTTGCAAAGTATGGTGGACAGGAGGAAGAGGGGGGAGATATGATAGAGATCTACAAGCTGGTAAGGGCTTGTTATAGGATCAATGCTGGAGAAGTTTTTCAGAGAATACTGGAAGATCAGGGGAGAACTAGAGGTCATCCGTGGAAGCTGTATAAAGAGGATGTGAGTAGGGGAGTGAGAAGCAGGTGTTTTTTGTGCAGAGTTGTGAATGATTGGAATGCCTTGCCTGAGAATGTGGTGTCTGTTTAACACATTCAAAGAGATTGAATGTGTTTAAAACATGGTATGATGAGCTGTGTGTGTGATAAAAGGACCTCCCAGATGAGTCTTTGACTCCAATGAGGTCTTGGGGTGGTGGTAATATTAATAATAATAATAATAATAATAATAATTCTTTTATCAAAAGAGATCTGAGATGTATTGTTACCTCTACCTCTTCAAATAAAGAAGAAATAACTCATATCCCTTAAGATTGAAAGAATATAACATGGAAAACTATTACAAAAGTTGCATCAAATTTCAATGGATATAATGAAGGTGTCATATAATAATAATAATAATAATAATAATAATAATATTAAGCTAGTAGCATGGATAAACTAGGTGGTTGACAGACAGAAACCAGCATGTAATATATTGTTGAATGGAATCTAGATAATGTTGTTTATTATTTTAACGGTATAATAGAACACAGAAATTAAGTAAATAATTAATTTATTGACTAGATTCTGATATTTCGCTGGTCAAACGGTCAAACAGGAAGAACTGTGAATATCCGCATCAGCGAACATAAACGATACGTCCGGAAATATCATTATGGGAAGTCGGGACTAGCAGACCATGCTCTAGATACCCCTGCACACAGGATCAACTGGAAAAACACAAAAGTACTACACAGAAACCCATATAAATCAGAGAGATTGTTCTTAGAGGCGACAGAAGCCCTAAAACACACTCCAAATCTCAACAAATATGGCTGTATCAACTTGCCGAAGATCTGGGAGACAGTCATATTAAGAAAAAACTAGCACTTTTCTAGGACTCTAGTAATATATGATAGCGGCTTTTTTTTTTTTTTTTTTCAGATAGAGGGCGCCAAAATCAGGAGACTCTAGTCTTTGTGTTGCTGCTACAATTTTGGTTAAGTACACCATGTTGTTTTAGTCTCGCGTATTGTGACAAACAGTGTTTTTGTGCTCTGAAGATGCTGGTTATAATACCAGCGAAATATCAGCATCAAGTCAATAAATTAATTATTTACTTAATTTCTGTGTTCTATTATACCGTTAAAATAATAAACAACATGTTCGACGAACACATAAGTCTGTCCACACATTTAAGGAATCTAGATAAATTATTTTGACTAGTGGAGTGCCTCAGGGTTCTGTACTAAGGCTACTACTGCACTAAGTCTACTATATCAATGATATACACTGATTTGTACATCAATCAAATTAAGAGTGAGTGGATATTCAGTTGTGTCTGCTGATTATGCAAAACTGGGGAGAGCAATAGTTGATAAAGGTGACATATATATATATATCCTGCAGAATGATTTAGATAAAATGGAATTGTGGGCATTGGATAATTATTATTATTATTTCGTGACATCTCCAAAGAGTCCAAGGAGTCATCAAGGGAAGGCACTCAATCCATAGCTATCTGTATCCACCACATCCATCTCCATCATCCACACCTACACCATCTAATGCCCACCAACACAACCACAACTATTATTTTTTTTTGTAAATTGTGTGTGTTCTGTAGGCCTATTTGTCTGTATGTGGGATGAAATATCTCAGTTATCTTCATTATTATTATTATTCCGACCTCCATGGAGTAGAAAAACTCATGTGGGAAATCTTTCATAAGAAAAACAAAGTCTATCATACCACTCCTTGAACTCATTGACCTTTCTTGCTCTCAAAACTCTATCAGGTAATTCATTCCACAGTTCAACTACCCTCCATGCAAATAAGCCACTCCTCATCCTCTTGCCCACAGCTTTCTTTTGCAACTTCCAGGGATGGCCCGTTTTCATCACTCGTTCCCACTGTTCCACCAAGAGAAATAACTCCTCAATATCAACCCTTTACCTTTCAACAGTTTAAAAGAGTCAATCATGTCACCTCTTCTTCTTCTATCCACCAAACTCTGCAGTCCACATTTCCTCAGACGATCCTCATAACTAACATTGTACAGTCCTGAAACCATCTTTCTTATCCACCTCTGTACCCTTTCCACATTTAATTTATCCCCTTCAAATCCTGGGGACCAAATTAGATAACAATAGTCTATATGTGGTCTGATCAGGGCCTTATACAATGGAATGATAACTCTTTTATCTCTGCAGGTCAATGTCCTTCTCAGTATTAAAGCAATCCACTGAGTTACCTTCATCACCTTTGCAATATGTTCTCTGAAATTCAGGTTTCTATCAACCATCACCCCTGATCTCTTGTCTCCCCTACTTCCTCCAGTACAGCTCACATCAGAGTATGCAGCATCCCATTGATGTGTCCCAAACCTCAAGACCTTACATTTTGCTGCATTAAACTGATATCCCATTCATTCGCTCATCTGTCTAGTTTATTCAAATCCTCTTGCAGGACTGGAGTATCTGCACTATAGTAAACACCCTTCCCAGCTTCACATCATATGCAAACAACTCAATATCTCCCTGCAATCCATCGACAATATCATTGATATAAAGGATAAACAATATAGGTCCCAGTACTGATCCCTGTGGGACCTGGCTTGTAAGCTTCTGACTCCATGATATTGCCCCACCATAGCCAATCCTGAATCCAGCTGACTAAACCAACATCTCATTCCATGTGCTGCAACTTAAATATCAGCTGAATATGTGGCACACTGTTAAATGCCTTTGCAAAATCAACCAAAAAAATGGCAGTATATGCTTATCCCTCATCAATTGCCCTTGTCACTTTATTATAGAAGGTAGACATATTAATAAAGCAAGAGCGTTCCTTAACAAATCCATGTTCACTCTCACAGATAACATTACCCTCATCTACCAACGCTGTATATCGTCCCTTAATAATTTCTCCAAGATCTTGACAACTATTGATGAACCACAAACTGGCCTATAGTGAGACACATACAGTCTGCTGCCGCTCTTAAGCAATGGCACAATCTTAACTTTCTTCCATTCCTTTGGTAAATTCCCATAGCCAGACTTGCATTAAAAAGCTAGTTTAAAGGAGCCGTCAGTTCTTTAGCACATTCTCTCAAAACCCGTGGCAAAATACAATCCAGTCCCACTGCTTTTCTGACATCCAGGATACTCAGTATTTGGAACACACTCTCCTTTAGCACCTCTAAACCTCAAATCTGCCCTATTCATCTAGTATTAAAACTTATTTCTGCAGGATGAAATACTCCAGTAAAGTGTTTACTGAACAAGCCCACTATGTCCTCTGCATCAGTCATTCTATTCCCATTTTTATCGCACGTCATTCTTCCACAATCATTTCTCCTCCTGCTGCCCGCATAGCTAAAAAATTTCCTAGGTTTTCTTTCGACCTTAGCACCAATCTCTTCTCATATTCCAATTTCACCTTCCTTACCATACTAGTCACTTTACTGGCCTGAGTTTTATATTCTTCATGCATCTGCTCTCCACCCCTCTTCTTATATGTCTTCCATAACCTCTTTTTCGCTGCAGTTCCCGTTGATATTGTTTGTCATCCACCTTACAACAAATTGTATCTGCTTCTTCACTCATGGAATACAGCTTACTATTGATGCTAAAAAATATTCCTTCACAATTTCCAAGTCACTAATGATATCTCAGCCTTCCAAATCCACCCTCCAGAGAACTGTCATGAGTTGATATCTAAGACTATTATAATCACCTGCCTTATAATCCCACATGCCTTACCTTCTCTTTGATACTCCTGCATGTCTATTCATCTTCCAAGTCAAAACCACATTGTCAATCTCTCCAACTGAGGGAAGAGATGTCATCTTGGTTACAATCAGCTCTTCTGATGCTATGACAGCTTATTATGTGGCACCCTTTCAAATGCCTGTGCAAAATCCCCAAAAAAATGCCTTTCCCTCTAAGACATTGTCCCTCAAGAATTCTAGAAATGTCATTCACTTATTACTACATGCATTTTCCTCATCCAAATTTATACTGCTGTAGTTAAAATCTCCCATAACGATCATTCTTCTTGCACTTGCCAAACTCAACTTTCTAAACATCTCCTGCTCCTCACCCTATGTGCCCCTTGTCTTGTAGCAACACCCCACTAAATATCTTGTCTTGTCCACCTCTACCTCACACCATATTCTTTCAAAACTATTAGTGTCACTGCCTTCCAAAGTCTCCACTCTTAGAAGACATAAGTCATCACTTATCATAAGCATTACTCCACCACCACCTTTTCCTTTCCTATGCTGCCGAAAAATGCCAGTACCATGCTACTTCTGTTCATGTTATTATATTATCTTCCATCAACCACATCTCAAGGATCCCGATAATCTTTGTACAGACTGATGCTATCAGCACCACCAATTCATCTCATTTATTCCTGATACTCTTGGCATTAGTATAAAGCACAAAAATGTCAATGTTTCTATACCTGGCATTATCTCCTCCATACTCCACTGGACTCAGCATTACCTTCATACTTCATACATCATGATGTCTTCCCACAAGAGGATATACAATTCCTTTCTGTCCTCAAATGCCCTCCAAGTATCCACATATTCCAATTCTCTCTTCTGACACATTCTGGCTATTATGCCATTCATTATTATTGCTCTTCTGTTCAGTTCATCATTATCATACCTTGGTAACACACACACAATCTTTCTTCTTTACATTAGCAAAAGAGAAGAGTGAGAGAGTTAGGATGGTGAGTATCTTACCGCGGTATGACAGCGAAGTGTTTAGAAGGAGGGCCATAATTGCCAATGACTTTATGCGTCGGTTATGCATGGAGAGTGGTGTGGAATTTGTGGATGTGTGGAATGAGTTCGATGGGCGAAAGGACTTATATAAGATGGATGGGTTACATTTGAATGGAGTTGGTGTACGGAGACTTGAAAAAGTGTTGATGAATGATGTGGAAGTGGATGTACAGACTCAGGGAAACTAGATTTATTAAGGCAGGGGAGTAGATATGCAGACTTTAGGGAGGCAGTTGAGTGTATGAATGAGTATATTATGCCTGAGTGAGTATGAAGGACAACAAATCAGAATGGGATAGTTAGTATAAGGCATCAAAGTAGGGATAGGACAAATGGACTTCTGCAATTTATGTACACTAATCCCAGGAGTATTAGGAACAAGAAGGAAGAGTTTTTGGCCATGGTTGGCCCTTCCAGGCCACAGGTTGTTGGTATTAGTGAAACATGGTTGACAGAAGATGATAATGCTAGTGGGATTGAATGCGACGGGTATAGTGTGTTCAGGAGTGACAGGGTGAATAAAAAGGGGGGAGGAGTGTTATTGATGATAGCTGATGAGCTGCAGCCAAGGAGTATAGAAGTTGAACTGCAGGATAGAGAAAAGAGCAAATTTGAGGCTGTTTGGTGTGAGATAGAATCTAGCAGAACAAAATATACAATTGGGTGCTGCTATAGACCAGGTGATGGAATAGATGGTGGGGTATAAGGCATCAAAGTAGGGATAGGACAAATGGACTTCTGCAATTTATGTACACTAATCCCAGGAGTATTAGGAACAAGAAGGAAGAGTTTTTGGCCATGGTTGGCCCTTCCAGGCCACAGGTTGTTGGTATTAGTGAAACATGGCTGACAGAAGATGATAATGCTAGTGGGATTGAATGCGACGGGTATAGTGTGTTCAGGAGTGACAGGGTGAATAAAAAGGGGGGAGGAGTGTTATTGATGATAGCTGATGAGCTGCAGCCAAGGAGTATAGAAGTTGAACTGCAGGATAGAGAAAAGAGCAAATTTGAGGCTGTTTGGTGTGAGATAGAATCTAGCAGAACAAAATATACAATTGGGTGCTGCTATAGACCAGGTGATGGAATAGATGGTGGGGATAGTATGCATAGGCAAATAGAAGAAATGAGTGGAAGGAGGGTAATTATTATGGATGATTTCAATTAAGGTAACATTGACTGGAAAGAGGAGAGGGCACATGGGAGGAAGGAATTGGATTTTATGCTGTTATTAAGGGACAACTATCTACGGCAACATGTAGTGGAAAATACAAGGGGGCAGAGAGTGCTGGACCTTGTAATTGCAACTGAGAATGTGGCTGTAAGGAACATGACCATGTTGCCACTAATTGGTGAGAGTGACCATAAGGTCATGACTTGGGAGGTGGCTAAAGGAGTGGAATTTAGACAGGGTACATGTGAAATTACCAGGCTGGTAAGTATGACAAGCTTAGGTGTGTGTGCTTGGCTCAGTGCCATGGCATGTAAAACTGCAAGGGCTGGATGTTGATAGTGCATGGGAAGTGGTTAAGAACTGTTTGCAGGAGGCAATGGTTGACTGTATACCAAGAGTCCGAATAATAAATCAAGTAGGGGTTAAATGGATGAATAACACTATTAAGCTTGAGCTGCAAAAAAAAGAAACAATTGTGGAGGGAATTTAAGGAGAAAGGTGACCATCAGGTGCAGGAACAGTATAAAGCTCAGGCCAGGATGGTAACAAGGGTGGTAAGAAAAGCAAAAGCAGATTACGAAAGAAAATTGGCCATGCAGGCTAATGAGAATCCCAAACAGTTTTTTTCAATATGTTGCAAGTAAAAGGAAAAATGCTCATGGTAGAATGATCTTAAAAAATGCTGAGGGTAGGGAGGTAACCGAATCAGTCGATATTGTGGAATTACTGAGCGAGCACTTTGCAAGAGTATATCATCCAGGTGGTGACTTTGCAAGAATGGAAGAACCAATAGCTTATACTGGAATTGTGATGAATGAAGTGGAGGTAACTAGTCTATTACAGAACCTCAATGTCAATACATCTGTGGGATTGGATGGTATACCAGCTCGTGTCGTACGTGAAGCGGCTAAAGAATTGTCAGTGCCCTTGACCATTTTGTTTAATTTGAGCCTCGGGTCTGGGTCAGTCCCAAGTGGGTGGAAAGAGGGGAAAATAGTTCCGCTGCACAAAGGTGGTTCCAAGGCTGCTGTTGAAAATTACCGGCCAATCAGCATAACAGGAATCATTATCAAGGTCTTAGAGAAAATAGTCAAGGAGAAAATACAAGATTGGATAGAAGAAAATGGGATACTGTATCGGGGACAGCATGGTTTTGTGAAGGGTAGGTCATGCCTCAGTAACTAGCTCACGTTTTATAACACAGTGACCGCTGAACGGGATAAGGGTAATGGGTTTACGGTGATTCTACTGGACCTTGCTAAGGCCTTTGACAGGATACCACATGGAATTCTAATCAGTAAATTGCAGCATATGGGGGATGGACATAGGGTTGGTGAGATGGATAGGAGGGTGGTTGACGGAGAGATATCAGAGAGTGGTTTACTCAGGAGTAGAGTCCACAAGACGGCCTGTGACTAGTAGTGTGCCACAAGGATCTGTTCTTGGATCACTGCTGTTTAATTTGTTCATTAATGATATAGGAAAGGATCTGAGAGGAACAGTTCATTTGTTTGCAGATGATGCGAAGTTGGGTAGGGCAATAGTGAATGCAGATGATGTCAAAATTTTGCAGGATGATTTGGATAGATTGGAGGTCTGGGCTAAGGAGAATGGATGTCAATTTAATGTGACAAAATGTAAGGTTATGCATTTTGGGGTGAAAAGATTGGCAGCAGTTTACTGCATTGGTGGAACTGTGCTCCAGGAAATTGATGAGACACGAGATTTAGGAGTGTTGGTGGATAAGGAATTGAAATTTAGGGGACACATTGCAAAAGTGGCCAAATCAGCTCATCAAATCACTTGGTTGCTGAAGAATACGTTGACAAGCAGAGACAAGCAGGTTATTGTTCCTCTCTATCGAGCCTTGATAAGACCCCGTCTTGACTACTGTGCTCAGATTTGGTCACCTAGGTTTCTTCTTGATGGGGAGGAGGTGGAGAGGATCCAGAGGCGAGTGACCAAGATGATAGCAAGTCTGTGGAATGAACCATATGAGAACAAGTTGAGGATTTGTGGGTTGCAAAAATTGGTTGATAGGCGGAGGAGGGGAGTATGATTGAGACATTCAAATTACTTAAGGGTTTCTATAAAATTAATTCAGAAGATATTTTTGAGAACAGGGCTGGTTGTGGGAGGACTAGGGGACATCCATGGAAACTGGGCAAAAGTGTGGTTAGTAAAGGTGTTAGAGCTGGGTTCTTTACTTTTAGAGTAGTGAATGAGTGGAATGCGCTCCCTGAGTCTGTGGTGGATGCTGTGACAGTGAATGAGTTTAAGGCGAGGTATGATAGATACTGTATGAATGTTGAATAGTTGTGATGAATATGATTTGGGGCCTCCCTCGATGAGTCTAATGACTCCCTGGAGTTGCCCGTAATAATAGTAATAGTAATAATTTTCTTTTGCATAACCTCAGCATGAATCTCAGATCTCTCACCACCCGATTTACACTGCCTCTCAAGTCATTCATGCCCACCATCACAATCAACTCATCCACCCTTTCACCCCGCTTAATTGCCATAACCACACTTTCTATCATTCCTCCAGGCAATCACTCCTTTGGTGTCCTATCTTGCACACCATGGATCATGGAGTCTTCATACATTATACTTCTTACAACTGTATTCCTTGATTGCACCTGCATCCCTCACTCTCTCTCCTCTAACCCTTTCTCTATGTGTTCCCCTACTTACCTGTTGTCCTGGCATCACTCTATCCCTGGTTCCAGCACTCTTCTCTTCTACTCTCTCTGACTGTTTCCATTCTCTCCTCTTCTATCATTCCCATATCTCTCTCTCATTCCTTGTCTTCTACTGTTTCTATTCTCTCCTCTTCTATCATTTCCATAATTCGCTCTCACTTCTACTCTGATTTGCCTTGCATTCATTTCTTGCATTTGACTGATCTCATCTTTCATACTTCTCTTTTCATTCCCAAGCATTCCACCTCCTCTTTCAGCCTATCTATTTCTCTCTGCAAGTTAGCCACTCTTGAATTTTCCTCTTCCCTACTTATACAGCTGTAGTTAAATTCTCCCATAACAATCATTCTTCTTGCACTTGCCAAGTTTTCAGGAGAAAAAACCCTGCTACCTTTATATGAGATCAGTTAACTCATTGAAAAAAACCAATATAAAGATTCCTCTCATCATGACAAGAATTGAACTTAGGCCTTTTCCAACCGAAGGGGTCATGGAACTCTTATTCTTCCAATTGCACTATGGAAGCGACTGTCAATTTAGTATTTTAAATTGACAATCCAAATGTAAAGTGGAAAGGCTTTTGGTTGAAAAGGCAACATAGAATATATCATATTGATGGTGCTAGATTGCAAGAAATTAATGAAGCTATGAACTTGGGGATAATGGTGGATAGAAGTTCACAGTTGATGTTCACAAGGCATATTGCAAAAGTTGGTAAAATAGATCAAAGGATTACATGAATGTTGAAAAACAAGTTTGTTTGTCTGTTTTGGGATTTAGTGACACAAGGACAGCTATTATCATACTGCATCAAAAAAATAAAAATAAATAAATAAAACACGGGCTTAAATAGGTCTAAAAATTATATATAAAAGTAAAAATAATAACAAAAATCATAAACAAAGCATTTCTTAGTAGTAGTACTTCTTCTTCTTCTTCTCTCTTCTATCATCTATGCAGATGATGATGAGGCCGAATGAGCTCTTTCCACTTCTGTCTGTCCTGGGAGAGTCCAAACAATTCTGTCCAGTTTGGTGTCACTTGTTGTGATTTGGTTTTCAAGTCCTCTTTTATTTTGTCTGGCCATCTAATTCTGGGTCATCCTTTGGATCTTTTACCTTCCATCGTTGTATTCAGGGCTTTAGATAGTAGTCTTTCTGTTCCAATTATGGTCACATGGCCAAGCCATTGCAGTCTTCTTTCTTGATTTTGTCTAATATTGTCATTTCTTGTTTTAGTCGTTTCCTTATGTCTTCGTTTCTTAGTCGATCCAGCAAAGATACTCCAAGTAATCTTCTTAGCCAATCCCATTTCAGTAACTAATAATTTTTTTTTCTCTTCAGTCTTTTTGAGATTCCAGCATTCACTTCCATAGAGGAGTACTATGAGGACCATTGTTTCATAGATTCTTACTTTTGTTACTTGTTTCATGTCTCTTGACTTCCATATTTTATTAAGTCGTCCATAAGTTCGGGATGCTTGACTGATTCATATGTTTATATCTTTTATAATTTCACCATTGTACTCAATAACTCCTCCAAGGTAGGTGAAGTTTTCTACCTGCTCTATATTCACACTATCAATTTCAATTTTCAGATTGGTGCTTCTTTTTCCTATTTGCATAATTTTTGTTTTGTCTATATTTATGTTTAATCCAGATTTTATACACTCCTCCTTTATTTTATCAGAAATTTGCTGTAGATTTTCTTCTTTGCTTGCAAGTAATGCAATGTCGTCTGCAAATTTTAAATTTGTCACATTTTCCCCATATATTTTGATTCCGGAGTCTTCATTGTTTAAGGCCTTATTGGTTGCTTCTTCCAGTGTAAGATTGAACAGGCCTGGTGACAGATTCCTTGTCTTACTCCGCTCTCTGTATGGAACCAGTTGGTTAAGGTATCCTCTATTCGTACTGCATTTTCAGATTTCTCATACAAATTCTTTATTATTCTTATGGTTTTATTGGGAATTCCAAATTCTTCCATAGTTTTCCATAGTTCTCTTCTACGGATTGAATAATGCCTGATGAAAGTCTATGAAATTCATGTAGCAACTTTGGTCGTACACTAGTGTCTTTTCTATTAGCTGTCTTAAGGTGAATAGTTGATCAATCGTGCTTCGCCCTGGTCTGAAACCGGCTTGTTCTTCTCCTAGTGCCAGTTCTATATGTGGCTTAATTTGTTTTTGTAGTACTTTTGTAAAAACCTTACTTGGAATACTGAAGGTGGCTAATGCCTCTGTAATTATTGCATTCGGTTTTATCTCCTATTTTGTATATAGGAGTTATGACTGATTTGGTCCAATCAGTAGGCACTGCTTCATTTTTGGAGATCCTTTCAAATAATGTTTTTGATGGTTCCAAAAGTTGTTCCTTTCCTGCTTTTAAGAATTCTGAATGTATTTGATCAATGCCAGGTGCTTTCCTAGTTTTGAGTTTTTCTATGCTGTGTGCTATTATTTCTTTGGTAAAGACATTTGTTTCCTCTTCCATTTCAGTGGCTGAAATCGTAATATCCTGGGAGCTGTTTTTATTATATAAATCTTTGAAGTATTCATCCCATCTGGCCATTCTTTTTGTTTTACTTTCAATTAGTTGTCCCTCTTTGTTTTTGATCATTATAATTTTTGTTGTCTGTGTCTTACTTTGGTCTATTTGTTTATATAATCCATGAAGGTTATTTTCTTTTAATAGCTTCTCTGTCATTTTGCATTTTTCTTCTAACTAGTTATTTATGTCTCTTAGTAGTATACTAATTAATAAATAATTAAGACAACATAAAACAGGTGCCTCTTTAGCAAACTTGTCATCCTGACAAGGGGAATTCTCATATGGGCTTTTTCAACTGAAGGTGAGTTAGCTGATTTCATTTCTGAAGGCCGATGAACAGACAAATCGGCCTTCAGAGCACATGCAATTTACAGACAAATTATTGTTGTTGGTGATGATGGGTTGTAGATAGTAGCAGTAGTGTACCATAGTAGGAGAATTAAGTAGTAGTGGAGAGGGTGAGATGTATTTAGCAAAGTAGAATACAGTGCTCTCCTGCAATGAGTACTTGGACTCCCTGGAGGTGTCATGTAATAATAATAAAAACAGTTTAGATAAAACTAATGTAAAAGAAGAGTATAAAACAGAAGGAAAGTATAAAAAAAATGTTAAAATTTATAAAATATACAAAAATTCAAGGTTTTGTAAAAACATATTTACATTAACTTAAACTAAAAATATATATACTTCATTTTATCAGATTAATCCAGAGAGAATTAGAAAAGGAGTATAAGGTGAGAGGGGAGAACCAGAGATCATCCCTGGAAGTCATGCAAAATTGTGGTGAAGAGGGGGTGTGAGGAGCAGGTTTTTTAGATGAACTGTCAGTGAATGGAATGCATTACCAGAATGTGTTGTTAATGCAAGGAGTATTATGTATTTTAAGATTCTATATGATAAATATGTTGTCAGTTCAATCAACCTCCCATGATGAGTCTGCCAACTGTATGGAGAGTGTAATAGTAATAATAATAATAATAATAATAATAATAAGGTGGTAAAGATTTAACACTTTATAAAAACGTAAAAATCTGAATTAACCTTTAATGAGTATGATAATATCTGCTTAAGTGAATAGTGCTCAAACATATAAACGTGGCTAAAATAATGACTGCGCTTATTGGAAAATTGAGCACAGTCAATTCAGAAGACAATAATTCAGAGGATATTTTTCCAAACTGGGCTGGTGGTGGGAGGACTAGGGGCCATCCATGGAAACTGGGCAAGAGTGTGGTTAGCAAGGGTGTTAGAACTAGGTTTTTTACTTGGAGAGTGGTGAATAAGTGGAATAAGTTGCCAGAGTCTGTTGTGGGTGCCATGACTGTGAATGAGTTCAAGGCAAAGTATGATAGATACTGTGTGGATGTTAAATAGTTGTTCTTCACATGATGTTTAGGGCCTCCCTCGATGAGTCTAGGGACTCCTTGGAGTTGCCCGTAACAATAATAATAATAATTTTTTTTTAAATAATAATAATAATTTATTACATATGATACATACATTACATAGTTTTGATTACGTATGGTACAACATTACATACATTTCTTTACACTTCATACATTCATGTATTCTGATAATAATAATAATAATTTTTTTTCGCAATAATAATTATAATAATTTATAACATGATACATACATTACATACTTATCATTACATATGATACAACATTACATACATTTGTTTACAAGTGATACGTACATTACATGAATTAATATTATTATATATATATATTTTTTTTTTTTTTCTGAGATAAATTACATACATTATATGAAGACAGTTATGCATAACAAATGAAGACAATTATGCATAACAAATACTTTCTCGTACATAAAGTTTTTTTTTTTAAATAATAATAATAACAATAACTGTTTTAGGGCCATTACTATTTAACTTGTATATTAATGATATTGGCAAAGAATTGGACGGAGATATTCAGTTGTTTGCAGATGATGCAAAGTTGGGACGAACCATAAAGAGTAGTGAAGATGTTGTGGCCTTGAAAGAAGACTTGAATAAATTGAGTGATTTGGCAAGTAAATGGGGATGGGAATTCAATGTTGCAAAATGTAAGGTTTTAAAATTTGGAAAACAAAGATGGGATGAAGAATTTATGCTTGGTGAGAATATTTTGTTGGAGGTAGAGGAAATAAGAGATCTGGGGGTGATAGTGGATAAGGATCTAAAATTTAGGGGACACCGCCAAAATTTTGAAGACAACACAAAGACTTCTGGGAATGATGTGGAGGACACTGATGTGTAGAAGTAGGGAGATTCTTGTTCCATTGTATAAGGCTTTGATTAGGCCACACATGGACTATTGTGACCAGATTTGGTCACCGGGTTTTCAGAAGGATGAAGAGATGTTGGAAAGGGTTCAAAGGCGACTGACTAAGGTATTTTCTAACCTCTGGAATGTTGAGTATGAGGAAAGATTGAGAAGATGTAATTTGCAGAGTCTGGTGGAGAGAAGGAAGAGGGGAGATATGAGAGAGACCTACAAGTTTGTAAGGGGTTGTTATAAGATCAATGGTGGAGAAGTTCTACAGAGAATAGTGGGAGATCAGGGAAGAAGCAGAGGTCATCCCTGGAAACTGTATAAAGAGGGCGTGAGTAGGGGAGTGAGAGGCAAGTTTTTTTCGTGCGGAGTTGTGAATGATTGGAATGCCTTGCCTGAGAGTGTGGTGTCTGCAAGGAATTTGAGTGTGTTTAAGACACGGTATGATGAGATGTGTGTGATAAAAGGACCTCCCAGATGAGTCTTTGACTCCATGAGGTCTTGGGTAATAATAATAATAATAATAATAACTGTTTACAACATATATTATTATAATATTCATAATGATGATTATTACAGATGTTTCTTTGCAATTTTACACACTATATATACAATATCAATGGATATAATCACTCTATATTGCATACTTTTGTTACAGTTATTACATACATAACGTACATTTGATTACATATGATACATTACTTACATTTGTTTACATATGATACTTACATTACATGCTTTGGTTTACATGCGATACTTACATTACATGCTTTGGTTTACATGTGATACGTACATTACATGCACTTCGTTATATATGATACATCTTGGATGAGAACTAATTTCTCTGCTTTCATCCTCGAAGCTTATATGTAAGCTTATCTGAGGATGACACCAGTTGGTTATTATTTATTGTTTTTTTTTTGTTGTTGTGTTGGGAAGCTACGAAATCTATGATTGAGAAATTTGTGTGCACGCACTCGCACACGCACACACACACACACACACACAATAACTTGGAATGTATTGATGAGTCGCTGAACTGGAAGCCTGATATTGTGTTTCATTAAGTTTGTATGGTATTTTGGGTGCATGTTTCTTGTTCATAGTATGTCCTTAGAGCTCTTTTCAGGCTATTGTAGTTTGTAAGGTTTCTCTATTCAAAAGGTAATTTGTTTATCATGTCTGGGATGTAGAAGTTTTGCGTGGTCTTTCTGTAGTGATTATTGTATTTATATGTGATATAATTAGTAGTCTGAGGTCTTGTTATACGGTATGTATTTCTGACTGTCCTGTAGTTGGCATCGAAATAATATTTTAGCAAAGCTGTATAGTGACATAAATGTTTTGCTGTCAGTATTTTGTGTTCTGACATTGCAATATATATAAGGTTGTTATTTTCTCTTTGTTCCCAAAAGATCAGTTTTATCATTTTGTACTGTAGCGACATTAATCTATTTAATTTGTAGGGTGCACAGAAAGCATACGTTGTTATAGCGTATCTTAGTATATTTTGGCATAGTTTTTAGGCATATGGGAACTATGTCTTTTAACCTGTAGAGTTTGCCACTTACTGTTTGGAGTTTGATGTGTAGATGGTTTATGTGGCTATTCCAGTTCATATCTGCATCGAAGTAAATTCCAAGGTATCGTATTGGTTCAACCTGAGTGATTGTAGTGGTTTTGCTATTCTGTGTGTTTTTCATGTTGGAAAGTGTATGTTGGATGGTTATATATTTGTTATCAACTGGTCGAGTCAGTGGATTTCTGAATATCATTAATTTTGTCTTTTCTGAGTTTAGGTGTATGGAGTTTTTTGTGAGCCAGTCTGTGATCAGATTTATGTCATGTTGCATATTTGTTTGGGCTATGCTTACGTTATTATGGATGGATATTATTGCTGTATTGTCTGTGTAGTGGAATATCTTACCTTTGAGTGGTAGCTGATTAATATTATGCGTGTAAATGTTGAATAGAGTTGGGGAGAGTACAGCTCCCTGTGGTACTCCAGCATACACTGAGATCTTTCATATTAGACCTACTGGTAGCTCTCTGCTTCGGTTTGACCTGATACATGTGATATGCTTTCTATTTTGAAGGTAGTTTGTAAACCACCTGTGAAGAGGCCCGTCTATTCCAACATGCCTCAGCTTTTCTAACAAGGTTTGATGTGTAAGTGTATCAAATGCTTTAGTTAGATCAATAAAGACTACCATGGCAATTTTGTTTTTGTCTAAGGCAGTATTAATTATGTCTTTAAAGTCTTCCAAGAGAGATGTTGTTCCCTTATTTTTCTGAAAACCATATTGTGTTTTGGGGATAATATGAAAGATCTCAGTGTATGCTGTGAGTTTCTTCAGTATGATCTGCTCCATAATTTGATTGATAATTGGTAATGTTGCTATGGGTCTGTAATTGCTGATTAAATTTCTTTTTCCATCTTTGTATATGGGTGTGATTATGGCAGTCTTTAGCATACTTGGTATCTGTCCTGTTTTAAATATTTTATTTATTAATTTTAGTAGGATAGGACTTAAACTAGTTGCATGTTGCTTTATATCTTTAGGTCTGATGCCATCAATTCCTGGGCCTTTGATTGGTTTGATTTGATGTATTGCAGAGAGAAGTTCTGCTTCTTTTATGGTTGGGAACCATAATGTCAATAATAATAATAATAATAATTAAAATATGAGTGATGGATAGTACATAATCACAAAACTCACACATAGGCATGCCATCAACCCTCTTTAAGAAGGAGTGGGTGAGATGGCAATGATATATGTGGAGCTGAGCAAGAATAACTTCTTCTGAACATGGCATATGCAAAAATGCCATAATTTAATTTCAGGCTTGATTTGTAGAGCTTATTATTACTTTCTATGTTCCAAGATGGGACAGGAGTTTCTATCTTATAATCTGTGTCTGGTACAGGCAGATTGTGGATGTTTCAGAAACAAATTGACCTTGCTGCAGTCTCGTTTCCCTTAATCACAACATAACTTGGAATCCAACAACAGTGTACATCAAAGTGTGACTTCCATAACAGAAAGAGGAGGTTTGCTGAATCCAAGAGAACACCTAATGTTGCTGTTGCTCTGAAATTATTATTGCCTGAAAAGAAATTTGCGAGTATGGATATATTAAGCACCTTTGGCAGCAGTGAAATTTGATGTATTTTAGTACATGCGCTGTTGGATAGAGGTGTGCTGTAAAGTTGTTACATTCTAGTGGGATTTGTGCAGATATAATGTTGTCTGAGAAAAAAAGTCCTCCAATTTTGAGCAATCTGTGTAGACAGGCACAAAATAAGAGTATTTGCTTCTATGAGCGTCAAAGAGCTGCTGGTTGATGATATCAGAGGTGGAAAAGTTTCGGTAGCGTGTTGAAAGAAAAGTTGCATGCTAACACCTATGATTGCCACGGTGGAAGTGAATTTGGTGGCATCTGGGCTATGTTCTCTACTGCTTTTTGTAGAATTTGTAGGAAAGCTTTTACCTGGAAACTAAAGGGTTTTGTGGCAGACTGTTTCATGTTTCATGACTTGTTTCATGACGTGTAGCAGAGGTTGTAATGACTGTGAAGTAAGGAGCAACCAACTACCAATAGACCATGGCCAAGTTATCAACACATCCAGCTACAAACTTAATGAAGGAGAACTCTCAGTTTTTTAAAAAGGCTTAAACTATGCTATCGCACCAAGGTCAGGAAACAAACTAGACATATATCACATTGAAAGAGGTCTAAAATCCATCCACTCCAATATAGCCAATAAAATATGGATGGAAACATCCAACATACTAAATTCTAATAAATACCTTAAGTTGCAATTTAACCAAACAGAAATATTAGCTTTTAAATCTCTAAGAAATAACCAAGACATTGTTATTATTTAGGTGAACAATGCTACTGTCATTCTTGATCAGACAGCATACGTTGAAAAAATGAACCAATTGCTATCCACCCAATATCAATTGGTTAACTAAATCCTACAAACCACATGAAAAAGAAAACCACAGAATTAATCAAGTCAGTGATCAAGTGGCCAGAGGAAACAATTAAAAATCTATTATTGCATTATACCTGTACTCCTAAAATTTATGGAATTTACTGTCTAAAATACACAAAACAAACACACCACTATGACCAATAGTTGAAGAAATTGAAAACCGCAATTATTACTTTATAATTGGTGTTTTCAATTATAATTATTAAAACCTACAATTATTCGATTCAGAACTACAAACCTTTATTATGAATTATTATAAAGATACCAAAGCAATTGTCAAATTTAATAAAATAAAAACAGACAAATTCAAAGTAGAAAAAGGAATCATGCAGGGTTTCCCACTTCCACTAAATTTATTTACTATTTATTTACGAAGAAATCCGCAAATTCATAGCTGAAGAACCACATCTACAAATAAATGGCACAAATATCAATTGGAATAAAGTACAATTGGAAAAAAAACAATAAAACTTTTAAATGAAGAATGCAAAACTCTTGGAATGAAATTCAATCTAAGAAAAACTGAAACGATGAAAATAGGAAGAGATAAGGAAAAAATTTCAATAAACTTAGAAAATCATATGCTCGAACAAGTAAAGTAATTTACATATCTTGGTGGTCTCATTATTCACACCTTCAACAACAGAGAAATAGTAAAATACAGACTTCACAACGGATGGTCTAATATGAATAAATCAAACAAAATATGGAAAAATAACAGTATTTCAAGAGGCCTTAAACCATAACTATAAAACCATTATTATACCTAGGGGCAACATATGGAACTGAAACATCACCACTCAATCAGAAAGAAACACAGAAAAACAGAGCATTCATAATAAAATGCTTAAGGGAAAAAAATAAGACTGAATGGTCAGAACACAAAAACAAATGAGCAAGTCAAACACAAAATAAACTACAGAGAAGATATCATAGTTATAATTCTTAAACAGCAATTAAGATGGTTTGAAAGATCACCAAATACAGTCTTGAATGGAATCATTGGAGGAAGATGATCAAGAGGCAGACGAAAAAAGAACTTAGCTACAGTCTTTGAAGGAAAGATCATAATTATCGAGCTTTAGAAAGATGAACAGAAATGAACAGACACAAAACCACATGGCAAAGATTTCATGGGGGATCTCAACCAGACATCTGATAGATGAGGAGAAAGACGTAGTAATAGAGTTCTATAACATGATTAGTGATGTCGTATCTCTGTTTTTTTCTTTAATAAGATTTGTTTCATTTTTTTTTTATTATTAAATAACAATATATCTATTTTGACCAGTCTGCCTGCAGCTATTTGCCAGCTGGCAAAATCTACTCGCCAAGGGTGAGTGTATCTATCAAGCCCTGCTAATGCACCTAGAGCTAAAAAGTTCTGACACTACACTATCTGCCAAAATCAGATCTTTCCAACTAAAGGGTGCTGTTGAAGAAATGAGGCACAACACACACACACACACACACACACACACACACACAGAGAGAGAGGGAGAGAAATGATGATGATGATGATGGCAGTGGCATTCTACGTAGTTGGTGGATTAAGCAGTCTCCTCCTTCCATTCTTTATTCCTGTTATTAAAGTCTCCCATCAATATCACCCTCTTTTTAAATTCCCAACCAATTTGCCTAATCATTTCACAATCAATATTCTCTACTTTCCTTCACCTATAACAGCATCCTATCAGATATGCCAGCCAGTTAATTTAAACTCTGCATCACACATTTAAAATCTATCCATGAACTATCAATTTCCACATTTTGTGGACACATTTTCTCTGCAATCATTAACAGCATTTCTCCTCCTCTTTTCACATTCGTATCCTTCCATAAAATTATATATTTTTCCATTTCTATTCTCAACATCACATCCTAATCAGACAACCAAGTTTCACTTATTCCAATTATCTTTGGGAATACTGATTCAATCAGTGCAACAAACACAGTTCTCTTGTTTCAAATACTGCTTATTTTGTGTACAAACATAACAACCCTTGTGTCTTTGAGGCAATTCTATAATCACCAACATTCTCTATTGTAGCTGTTATATCACACCTCTCATTTCAGTCTGACCACTACCATTTCCCTGATCCTCCTTACTCTGATTTCCATTCCTACCTATCTCATCCTCACCTTTATGCATTGCATTATCTTTTGCTGCTGCAACTACATCTTCAACCTTGTATCCAACTTCCTCCAGTCATACAACCCGTTTAGTTGTGCCATTGTGTTTCACAATTAGACTGCAATCATTTACTCAATCAACTTTTTGATTCTGTGCCTTCTCAGAAAACAATAGCAATTCTAAATGCCCAGTACCAAACCCATTCAAATACAATCCATCAACTTTAAACCATCTCAACTTACCTTCAAATTCATTCCATAAGAGGATATAATAACAGGAATACAAGTCGCTGGGTACAGCATTTTTTGGCAGGATAGGAAGAGAAAGCGTGGTGGTGGAGTACTGCTTATGATAAGTGACGACCTATATCCTCTAAGAGTGGAGACTTTGAAAGGCAGTGGCACTAATGATTTTGAAGGCATATGGTGTGAGGTAGATGTGGGCAAGACAGGATATTTAGTGGGGTGTTGCCACAGACCCAGGAGCACAGAGGGGTGGGGACCAGGAAATGTTTAGACAGTTGAGTTTGGCAAGTGCAAGAAGAATGATTGTTATGGGAGACTTTAACTACAGTAGTATAAACTGTCAAGAGGAAGATGCAGGTAGCAATAAGGGAATGCAATTTCTAGAATTCTTGAGGGACAAAATGTCTTAGGCAACATGTAATAGAGGGAACAAGAGGTTCAAAAGTTTTGGATTTGGTTATAGAATCAGAAGAGTTGATAATAACTGAGATGACATCTCTTCCACCAGTTGGAGAGAGTGACTATATGGTTTTGACTTTGAAAATGAATAGACATGCAGGAGTATCAAAGAGATGGAAACATATGTGGAATTATTATTATTATTATTCAAGCCTCCATGGAGTCAGAAAACTCATCGTGGGAGGTCCTTCCTAAGAAACACAAAGTCTATCATACCACTCCTTGAGCTCACTGACCGTTCTCACTCTCACCACTCCATCAGGCAATGCATTCCATGGTTTAACCACCCTCCATGCAAAGAAACCACTCCTCACCCTCTTTCTCACAGTTTCCTTTCATAACTTCCAGGGATGGCCTCTTGTCATCACTCCTTCCTGCTGTTCAACCAAGCGAAAGAACTCCCTAGTGTCAACCACCCTGTAACCACCTCTCAACAGTTTAAAAGTCTCGATCATATCACCTCTCCTTCTTCTATCCACCAAACTCTGCAGTCCACAGAGTTCCCTCAGCCGATCCTCATAACTATCATTGTAATAACTATCATAACTATCATAACTATCATAACTGCCTTTGTACCCTTTCCACAGTTAATTTATCCCCTTCAAATCCTGGGGACCAAATCTAAGAACAATAGTCCAAGTGTGGTCTGATCAGGGTCTTATACAATGGAATGATAACTGTTTTATCTCTGCAGGACAGTGTCCTTCTCATTATAAGGCAGGTGATTATAATAGTCTAAGATGTCAACTTGGGGAAATTTCATGGAGGGAGGAATTGGAAAGCCAGGATATCGTTAGTGCTGGGAATTGTGAAAGAATATTTATTAGCAGCAATAGTAAATTGTATACCACGAGTGAAGAAGAGGATAAAATTTGGAGTAAAGTGGATGATAAACAATATTAAACAAGAATTGCATGTGAAAAAGAGGCTATGGAAGATATATAAGGAGACAGGTGAAGAGAAGATGCATGAAGAATATAAGACACAATTGAAGAACAGGTGCATGAAGAATATAAGACACAGGCCAGGAGAGTGACTAGTATAGTAAGGAAGGCAAAACTGGAATATGAGAAGAGATTTGCCCTAAGATCCAAAGAAAATCCTAGGAAATGTTTTAACTATGTGGCCAGTAGGAGGAGAAATGATTGTGGAAGATTGACATTGTCAGAGTAAAGATACTCTTGGTATCTTTAATTTATAGTATAAATTAAAACCAAGAAATTATATACTTGGTTTAATCCTTTATCCAAGTATAAGCAAACAAAGTTTGCACCTGAGATATTTTCAGGACTAGGGGTCTTAGCTTCCTTGTATGAGTTGCCCCAGTCCTGAAAATAACTCAGGCACAAACTTTGTTTACTTACACTTGGATAAAGGATTATAGCAAGTATATTATTTCTTGGTATCTTTAATTTAGTATAACCAAGTGAAAAAACTTCCAATAAAAAATTTCTAGTTAAATTTATTCTAATTAAAATTATGCAGCAAAAAACTCTGCTTGAGTTTTGTGTTGCATAATATGAAAATGTATAGTTAATCTTCAAGTGTCAATGAGAAGACTACCAAAGTGTTTGTGGAGAAATTGGATAAAATTATTACATTGGAAAATTATTTGCCACAACAAATATTCGGATTTAATATAGATGAGCCCTCCTTGTTTTGGAAAAAAATGTCTGAGAGGAACATTCATCCACCAAATGCTAAAATCTATGCCTTGTTTTAAAGTTCTTAAAGATCATATTACAATACTGTGAGGGGGTAATGGAACTGGATATAAACTGAAACCATTTGTGATATTGTTATGGATAAAACATTAGGAAGCATACTCTTTCAGTTCATTATCATAGCAATATGAAGTCGTTGATGAATGAAAAATTGTTTAAGGATGCCTTAATCAACTGTTATGTGAGTGAAATGGAAAACTATTGTGTGAAAGAAAATGTAGGATTTAAAATTTTATTAATTCTAGATAATGCTCCAGATCATCCACCTTACATTGGTGATCTTCACCCCAAGATCAAGGTCATGTTTCTCCCTCCAAAACTACCTCATTGATCAAATCGATGGATCGGGGGGGGGGGGGTTCTTTCAGTGATTAGGGCTTATTATCTACAGAAAACTTTTTCGCAAGCCATTTCTGCCACTGAAGAAAATGATCAGACTCTCGTGCAATTCTGCAAAGCATTTAATATTTATCATGCTATTAAATTTATTGCTGTGGCTTGGAATGAAGTGACCTCTCAGTGTATGAATGGCATATGAAAAAAGACATTAAAAAGGTTTGTGCATGATTTTGGAAGTTTTGAAAAAAAAAATGAAGACCTTTGATAATTGAGTGAAGAAATAGTGGGACTAGCAAACAATCTGAATCTGGAAGTGAATGATGAAAACATTGTTCAATTCATAAAAAGTGCCCATGAAGAGTTGACGAACAAAGAATTGGTCAAACTGGAGGAACAACATGTTGCAGAAGTGGAAGAGTGAGAAAAAGAAGAGGGAAAAGAGAAACAACAAGAAGTAGTTAAATAATTCACAGTGCAGGGTCTTGCACAGTGGTGGCCCATGAAGTTTTAAGTGGGGGAGCTGCCTATACAAAATAATTTTTTTAAATTATTTTGTATAGGCAGCACCCCCACTTAAAGATTCATGGACCGCCACTGGTCTTGCATAAATATTCTCTGAAGTTAGCGATGTTCTCAAAATGGCTGAAGACATGGACCCCAATTTTGAATGCCACTTATTAGTAGAAAGGAAAGTACATGATGTGTTTGTTTGATATAAACAAATTTATGACGAAAAGAAGAAAAGGAATAAGCAAAGCACATCTAACATTTTCATAAAAAAACAAAAGGTTACACCAGAATGGCTGCAGACTGGTCCCTCACATAGGGAAGGTAATGAAGATGTGATTGTGGAGGAAGATTTGGGTGATTATTCTCCTGTTTTATAGTGGCAGTAACGCACAGTACAGTTTATAAGGGTTAAAAATTAAAATGATAGTATACTTATTATGGCTAAGTTCCTAACCCATATAACTCTGTTGATTTAATGTATCGACTTATGTCCGACCGACTTATGTCCTGTCAGATGGAATGGAACTCAGACATAAGTCAAGGGATGACTGTATATATATATATATCTATATGTAAATTTAGTAAAAAAAAAAAAAAAAAAAGAAGAAAAAATCATTGCCCCATCCACAGTATTAATCCTTACCCAACCCACAGTACTAGTGTACAATAGATCTGCAGCCTTTCATGGGTGAAAGTTATATTAAAAAAAAAAAATGTTTTGAAAACATTTTTCAGTTCCTAAAATCTCCCCTTTTAACTGAATAAACTCTCTACCAAACTACTCTTGAGGAACTGGAGACATTGGTAAAAGAATTCAGGATGGAGTAGTCAGAAATATGGTCTACAGTGCAGAGTTTTTTCTGAGCCATGTAGAAAATAAATAAAAATACAAAAAATATATTGTGCAAAGTGTTGTGCTGTTGATTTTTAAAAAGTGGTATGATAGACTTTGTGTTCACTAGTGTTGATCTCCCATGATGAGTTGTGTGATTCCTTGGGTGGGGTGGTGTCAGAAAAATACCCTATGTGAGAAAAGTGTCCAATCACTCCATTCCACAACAAAAATGGAACATTCCAATAGATCATGTGTGATAGAATTCCTTTAAAACTGCAGGTGAGCTTTTCAGATTGTATACAGTACTGTATATTACTGTGTATTTTCTACTTGTGAGACACTTGACTTCTATTCTACTACCACCCTTATGCAGGGATACAATATTTCCATCTTCTGCTCCTTGGGCACCTTATCCTTAGCAGACTCTCACTGAAAGACCAGGTAAACAGAGATGTCAGTTCTTTAGTGCATTCCCTCACAATCCATTGCAAAATCCCATCCTGTCCCACTGCTTTATTGAAATCAAAAGAACTGAGTATTAGAAAACACACTCTCTTTCTGCACTTCTAAACCTTGAATCTTCCCTATGCTTCTAATATTAAAACCTACTTTTTTAAGGACGAAATTAATAATTTTCAAGTTATTTTTGGTCTACCACTTTGGTCTTTCTCCAATGATTCCATTCAAGACTATATTTGGTAATTTCAACATGGACATTCTCTGGAGGTGTCAAAACTATCTTAATTGCTGTTTAAGAATTACAGCTAGATATCTTCTCTATAGTTTAATTTGTGTTTGACTTGCTCGTTTGTTTTGTATCCTGACCAGTGAGTTTTATTTATTTCCTTAAGCAAGCATTTCATTTCAAATGCACTGATTTTCTGTATATTTTTTTGGATTGAGTCTTCATGTCTAGGCCCCATACATTACTGAAGGTATAATAATCATTTTAAAGAGTTTTAGCTTGAGGCTTTTTTTGAAATGCTGTTATTTTTCCATATTTTGTTAATTTATTTATATTAGACTATCCTTCGTTAAGCCTGTACGTTACTGTTTCTGTGTCGATATTGTGAGTAATGAGGCTGGCAAGATATGTAAATTGCTTTACTTTTTCAAATATATGATTTTTTTAAGTTTATTAAATTTTTTTCCTCATCTGTTCCTATTTTAATTGTTCCAGTTTTGCTTAGATTAATTTTCATTTCAAAATTTAAAATATTGTTTTTTCCAATTGTGCTTTAGATTCATCAAGAATAATAGTATTGTCTGCATATTTACCATGGTTGATATTCATGCTGTTTATTTGTAGACCTGATTCTTTGGGTGGATTTGCAATATTTCTTTGAGATAAATAAATTAATCTGCTGAGAATGGTTAACCCTGCATGACTCCTTTTTCTACTTTGAATTTTTGTGTTTTTATTTTATTAAATTTGACAGTTGCTTTGGTATCTTCTTAATAATTCATAATAAATGCTTGTCTGAATCTGATGTCATAGATTTTAAGTTGATTATCATTTTGTTCCTGCTAGTGGAATCAAATGCTTGTTTAAAGTCAACAAAACTGCAATATATACAGGTAAGTTGTATTCCTAGTAGTTTTCAGCCAGAGTGTTAACTGTAAAAATGTGGTCTATACTAGACATTCCATGTCTTAAGCCTCCTGGATATTCTCCTGTTGTCTAATTCATTAAAGTGTGGATTCTATTTTGAATAATGCACATGAAGATTTTGTAGCTATGACAGATTTTGATAGATTACCATATGATAAGTTGATAATCAAACTAGAGAAAACAGGGTTGGATATTACACTAGTGCATTGCATAGCAGGTTGGCTATCTGATAGATTTCAGCAAGTCGTGTATGGGGGAACAATATCCCAAAGAGGAAAGTCACTAGTGGCGCCTCAGAGGTCTGTTTTAGGGCCATTGCTGTTTTACCTATATGTTAATGATATTGAGGAAGATTTGAATGGGGATATTCAGTTGTTAGCAGATGATGAAAAATTGGGAAGAAATATGAGGAGTAAAGCAGGACTTTTTAAGAAGACTGAGTGAATGGGTACAGAAGTGAGGATGCCAGTTCAACATGGAAAAATGTAAGGTTTTAAAATTTGGAAACAAATGATGAGATACTATTGGTGGGGATACATTGTTGGAGGTGTACAAAATAAGAGATCTTGGGGTGATAGTGGATAAGGATCTAAAATTTAGAGGCTACATTGTCAAAACTGTGAAGCCAAGCCCAACAAATTCTGGCAATCAGGCAAAGAATACTGACTTGTGGAAGTAAGGAGATTTTGGTTCCATTGTGTAAGAACTTCATTAAGCGACATATGGACTAATGTGCACAGATTTGATCACCTGCTTTTCAAGAGGATGAAAAATATTGGAAAGAGACAAGAGGCAATCAACAAAGCTAGTTTGTGGTCTTTGGAATGTTGAGTATGAAGAAAGATTGACAAGATACAATTTGCAGATTCTAGTAGATAGGAGGAAGAGAGGTGATGTGATAGAGACATACAAGTTGGTAAGGGATTGTTATGGAATTACTGTTTAAGATGTTTTTCGTAAAATGACAGAAGATGGGGAAAGGAAGAAGAATAATTCAGCCAGCCCTGGATGCTGTATAAGGAGGGTGTAAGCAGAGGGAGTGAGGATCAGGTTTTTCCATAGAGAGTTGCGAAGGATTGGAATGCATTCCCTGAGAATGTTGTCTGCTGAGAATATGAATACAGTCATACCCTGACTTATGCGAATCCGGAGTTACGCGGTTTCTTATATGCACAAATTCCCATCCTGTTTCACGCCTCACCACTAGTTGTATCTTTTCGGCACCTGCTGCATTCGCCAACGTCGCACATGCTGTGAACAAGCACTGACGTGTTTCGCCAGTCTCCATTCATACACGATTTTTATAGTCTACAAATCTTGCGATTGTTCAATGTTATGTTCTTGATAAAAATTTTATCGCATAAAAAATAATAATGTCCTCCAAAAGAAGTCCGATTCTTCTACAGCTAGCAAGAAAAGAAAAACATTGACTTTGGAAACAAAACTCAACATTATTAAGGATTTTGAAGGTGGAATGAAAATTTTTGAGCTAGCAAAGAAGTTTGATCTACAGAAATCCACAGTAAGAACAATCATAAAAGAAAGGTTTACAGATTTTGGAGGACATTGATTCTAATGAGGAATAAATTGTAGCCACAAGGCAAGGAATAAAAAATTCGTTAGCTTGCTATGAAGAAATTTTGCATGACAAGAAAAAGACATTATGCCATCAGACGAATCTATTAGATTTTTTAAAACCATTGACATCGAAATAACTTTCTTTTTTTTTTCTGTACGAAAAACTACAATTATGATTATATTTCTTAAAAAATATAGGTGTTTTTGTAAACCTTTGTTCCCAATTAACTAATATTTTGTATGTTTGTATATATAAATTACATGCAAAATTATACCCCGAGTTACGCGAATTCAACTTACGCACTTTTTGTTGGTCCCACCTACCGCGTAACTTCAGGGTATGACTGGATATTTAAGGCATGGTATGATGAGCTATGTGTATAACAAAGAGACTTCTTGCAATGAGTCTGACTCCATAGGAGTCTTGTGATAATAATAATAAGACAAGAAGATTTGATTATAAGAGGTGCAGTGAATCAAAAAATGGACACGGTTTGTTTCCTGGAGGTAGAACAAGAAGAGTGACTGAGATCATGGATATGAGGAGTTAGCTAGCAAAATGGTTGGTTTGGGAAGTAGAAAAAATGACTTGATTTGAAAGAAGGAGAAGGTAACTTGGGAGGCTGTGAAGAATAAGATAATAGTGTAATAGACAGAAGATAATAGTGTAATAGACAGATAGCCTTTCAAGAATAACATTGAGTGCCGCTAGAGTAGCCGTAGCACTTGGCGGTGAATTTGAGCTGTGCAGAAGAAAGTGATTTTTAATCGGTGAATAGTCCGCTTTTTTCCCCGTTTTTCTATGTTTTTGAATGCTAAATTCTTTCTCTGAATACGAGTGTACTTCAGTGGTTGTTTTTTGGAAGTTAGTTGCTGTCACGATATAATATATTTTGGTACCATCGGAATCGAACTCATAACGGTGGAAGACAAAACGAAGCTAAGTTACTGTATTTAGTTATATTTCATTATATTTAATTATATTTAGTACTTAAATGTTCTGATGTTTGTACTTTTTATTTCCTCTTTTTTATTAATTGAATAATTATTAAAGATTATGCTACTCGGCAGTAAGGAATGCTGGTGGATTCAGCAGCAGTCGCAAGTGCCATAACGCCAAGTCCTCCGCCATTTAAGAACTCAATTATTAGCAATATCATAAGGGACTTTGTGGCATGCAATACTTGCGGCATGTATGCGTCTCGGGAATTACATATGTGGCTTGTTAAAGAGAGTGGAGAGTGTATGTGTGCAAAATGCAGGCAGTTGGAGGAAATAAGTACATTAGATATATCGATATCCGACTTTGTTTCTCCAGGAACGGGGAATGAATGTAGGAAGACAAGTAGTGTGATAGGAGAGAATGAAAAAAAGATATATATGAATGAGAAAATAATAGTTGATAGTGTGGAAGGTGTGAGTGACTGTGGAAGTTTAGGAGATGGTTTTGTTTGGGAGAGTGAATTTAGATTAAGAGTGACTGACCTGCAGAGGGAGATAGATGAGTTGAAAGAGGAGGTGGAATGTCTTGTGAATGAGAGCAGAAGTATGAAAGATAAGATTAGGAGAATAGAAGAGATAAATGCAAGGCGAATCAGAGTAGGAGAGAGAGAATTTAGGGAGTATGGGTGAGAGGTATGGGGGTGCTAGAAGAGGATAGAATGGAAACAGTAGAAGAGAGGGAATGAGAGATAATTAGGAATGCTAGAAGACGAGACGATGGAAACAGTAGGAGAGACAGAATGAGAGAGAGATATGGAAGTGCTAGAAGAGGAGAGAATGGAAACGGCAGGAGAGATGGAATGAGAGAGAGGGGTATGGGAATGCTAGAAGACGAGCGGATGGAAACAGTAGTAGGAGAGACAGAATGATAGAGGGATATGGAAGTGCTAGAAGTGGAGAAAATGGAAACAGTAGGAGAGAGGGAATGAGAGAGATGTATGGGAGTGCTAGAAGAGGAGAGAATGGAAACAGTAGAAGAGAGAGGTATGGGAATGAAAGAAGAGGAGAGAATGGAAACAATAGGAGCGAGGGAATGGTAAGAGGTATAATGTATGGCAACTCAATGATCCGTGGTGTTCAAGATAGGATGCGTGAGGAGTGTTTGCCAGGAGGAACAATAGAAAGGATGGCTATGGCAATTAAGAGAGGTGAAAGGGTGGATGAGATGATTGTGATGGTAGGAACGAATGACTTGAGTGGTAATGTAAGTCGGGCAGCGAGAGATATGAGATTTTTGCTTGAGACTGTACGGAAGAAGACAGAGAGAGGAAAAATAGTGTGCGTGTGATAGGTATGATAATGATGAGCTGAGCAGAAGAGCGGTGATATTGAATGGCATAATAGCGAGAATGTGTGACAAGAGAGGACTGGTATATGTGGATGCTTGGAGTGCGTTTGAGGAAAGAGAGGAGTTGTATGCGAGAGACCTTTTACATTTGAATGAGGAATGACGTAGGCATCTGGAGAGATTGCTGTTCTGAATGAGTCAGTGTGTCCCAGGGAGGATGATAGCAGGGGTGGCCTCTTGTGGGAATGGATACTTGGAAGAAGGGAGACAATGTCAGGTAACACTGAGCCCAGTGGAGTCTAGAAGGGATAATGCTGGGTATAGAAACAATGGCATTTATATGCTTTATACTAATGCCAGGAGTATCCTGAATAAGGGAGAGGAATTGGTGGCGCAGATAGCATCAGCCTGGCCAAAAATAATTGCGATCACTGAGACGTGGTTGACAGAAGGGGATATAACAACAGGAATAGAAGTCGATGGGTATAACATTTTTTGTCAGGATAGGAGGGGAAAGCATGGTGGTGGGGTGCTGCTTATCATAAGTTATGACCTATGTACTCTAAGAGTAGAGGCTTTGGAAGGAAGTGAGACAAATGATTTTGAGAGCATATAGTGTGAGGTAGAGGTAGGCAAGACAGGATATTTAGTGGGGTGTTGCTACAGACCCAGGATCACAAAGGATGGGGACCAGGAGATGTTTAGACAGCTAAGTTTGGCAAGTGCAAGAAGAATGATTGTTATGGGAGATTTTAACTACAGTAGAATAAATTGGAGAAAGGAAGATGCATGTAGCAATACGGGAAGAGAATTTCTAGAATTCTTGAGGGACAAATGTCTTAGGCAACATGTAACAGAGGGAACAAGAGGTTCAAGAGTTTTGGATTTGGTTATAGCATCAGAAGAGTTGATAATAACTGAGTTGACATCTCTCCCACCAGTTGGAGAGAGTGACTATACGGTGTTGACTTGGAAAATGAATAGACATGCAGGAGTATCAAAGAGACGGGAACTTACGTGGAATTATAAGGCAGGTGATTATAATACTCTTAGACGTCAACTTCGGGAAGTTTCATGGAGGGAGGAATTGGAAGGCCGGAATATCACCAGTGCATGGGAAATTGTGAAAGAATATTTGTTATCAGCAATGATAAGTTGTATACCACGAGTGAAGAAGAGGACACAATTTGGAGTAAAGTGGATGACAAACAATATTAAACAGGAATTGCATGCGACAGGTGAAGAGATTCATGAGGAATATAAGACACAGGCCAGAAGACTGACTAGTGTGGTAAGGAAAGCGAAACTGAAATATTAGAGGAGATTGGCCCTAAGATCCAAATAAAATCCTAGGAAATTTTTTAGCTATGTGGCCAGTAGGATGAGAAATGACTGTGGAAGAATGATATTGTGGGATATAAATGGGAATAGAGTGATTGATGCAGAGGACATAGTGGAATTGTTCAATGAACACTTTATTGGAGTATTTCATCCTAGAGGAGTCAGTTTTAATTCTAGAGGGATAGGGCTGGTTCGAGGTTTAGAGGTACAGGAGGAGAGTTTGTTTCAGATACTGAGTACTCTGGATGTCAGTAAAGCTGTGGGCCTGGATGATATTTCGCCACGAGTTTTGAGAGAATGTGCTGGGAATTGACAGTACCTTTAACGTGGCTTTTCAACGAAAGTCTGGCTTTGGCAAAGGTGCCCAGGGAATGGAAGGAAGGTAAGATAGTGCCATTGCTTACGGGTGGTAACAGACTGGAAGTGTCTAATTATAGGCCCGTCTGTGTGTCATCAGTAGTTGTTAAGATCTTGGAGAAAGTAGTGAGGGACCGTATACTGCATTGGGTAGATGAGGGTAATGTTATCTGTGAGAATCAACATGGATTTGTGAAGGGACGCTCTTGTTTTAGCAATATGCTAGCCTTTTATAATAAAGTTACAAGAACATTAGATGAGGGAAAGGCATATACTGCAATTTTCTTAGACTTGGCGAAGGCATTTGACAGGGTGCCACATGATAAGCTGATATTTAAGTTGCAGCACATGGGTCTGGATATCAGATTGATCAACTGGATTTAGGATTGGCTGTCTGATAGGTAGTAGAGAGTTGTGTATGGTGGAGCAGTTTCCAGGAGGCAGAGAGTTACAAGTGGGGTCCCACAGGGCTCAGTACTAGGACCAATATTGTTTAACCTTTATATCAATGACATTACCAGTGGATTGCAAGGGGATATTCAGTTGTTTGCGGATGATGCAAAGCTGGGAAGGATTATTAGTAATAGTGCAGATGTGGTAGCCCTGCAAGAGGATTTAAATAAGCTAGATAGATGGGCAAATGAATGGGGGTTTCAGTTTAATGCAGCAAAATGTAAGGTCTTGAGGTTTGGAAAACATCGATGGGATGATGCATACTCTATGGGAGGAGTTATACTGGAGGAAGTAGTGGAGACATGAGATCTGGGGTTGATGATTGATAGAAACCTGAAGTTTAGGGGACATATTGCAAAGGTGGTGAAGGTAACACAGAGGATTGCTGCTATTATGAGAAGGACACTGACCTGCAGAGATAAGAGGGTTATCATTCCGTTGTATAGTCTCTGATCAGACCACACTTGGGCTATTGTTGTCAGATTTGGTCCCCAGGATTTGAAGGGTAAAAATTAACTGTGGAAAGGATACAAAGACGGATGACAAAGATGGTTTCAGGACTGTACAAGGATAGTTATGAGGATCGCCTGAGAGAATGTGGACTGCAGAGTTTGGTAGATAGAAGAAGGAGACGTGATATGATTGAGACTTTTAAACTGTTGAAAGGTTGTTACAGGTTTGACACTGGGTAGTTCTTTCGCTTGGTTGATCAGCGGGAAGGAGTGATGACAAGAGGCCATCCCTGGAAGTTACGAAAGGAAACTGTGAGCAAGAGGGTAAGGAGTGGTTTCTTTGTGTGGAGGGTGGTTGAGCCGTGGAATGCATTGCCTGATGGAGTGGTGGGAGCGAGAACGGTCAGTGAGTTTAAAGAGTGGTATGATAGACTTTGTGTATATCAGGGGGGGACCTCCCCTCGATGAGGCTTTTGACTCCTTGGAGGCCTGAATAATAATAATAATAATAATAATAGGAAAGATATTCAAAGCATTGGCCAGCTATGACAGTGATGTAATGAGATGGATAGCAAGGATTATGAAAGATATGCTGGCAGAAATGTGTTAAGAAAAAGGAGTGTAATTTGTGAATGTATAGGATGAGTTTTGACGAATTAATATAGTCGTTATAATTGTATAAGCCTCTGCAGCTGAATGGTTTTGGTGTGAGTTATTTATAGAGGCTCCTGCTGGAGTTCAAAACAATGAGTGTAGAGAATTCATCTGAACCACAAAGAATCAATGTGAAAGAGCAAGAATAAAGAAGGTGAGTATGGTGCAAATAAATGTAGAAGTTAGCAGCATCTGCATAGAAAATGAGACAAGAAATGCGCAAAACAGACAGAGACATTAGAAAAATTAGGGCGGACAAGGGAACACACCATGAAAAATATCAATGCTCAAAGAGGAAGTGACAGTGTGAGAAGACAAGAAAGGAAAGGGATAACGTGGGATGTAGGGGAGGTATTCAGTTTGAAGAGGAGACAAGAATGGGTAATGAAAGAGAGAGAAAGCAATGACTCAAGAAAGGCATGGAGAAGTCATAATTCGTATGATTTAAGCTTGTTATAGATCCAGAAATAAATTGTTATGTTTAAATGAATGACAGAAGTATCAGAAACAAGGGAAATAAAATTGTTGTATCGCTTCAGTTCATTCACCCCAAAATTACTGCAACGAGAGAGAAAGATGTGGATGAGGATGACATCCTGGAATAGAAATGGAATAGTATGATATTTGTGTGTGTGTGTGTGGGTGGGTGGGTGGGTGGGTGGGTGTGGGTGTGTCATGTTTTACTAATATTATTCCAATCACAACAAGGTGATAGTTGCATTGGACAATGGAGATGGATACACATTAGTATACTTAGATTTTATAAAGGCTTTTGATAGATTGCTACATGATAAGTTGATAGTTAAACTAGAACTAATGGGGATGAATATTAGATTAGTGAACTGGATGGGAGATTGGCTATCTAATAGGTATCTGCAATTTGTGTATGAGAAATTGATATCCAAGAAGAAAAAAGTCACTATTGGTGTGCCTTAAGGGGGTCTGTTTAAGGGTATCTGTTTAAGTGTTTCAAAGTATAAGGTTCAAAAATTTGGAAAACAAAGATTGCATGTAGAGTATACACTTGATGGGGATATTATTATTATTATTATTATTATTATTATTATTATTATTAGATTATTATTATTATTATTATTATTCAGGCCTCCATGGAGTCAAAAGACTCATCGTGGGAGGTCATTTTCCCCCTAAGAAACAAAAAATTTATCATACCACTCCTTAAACTCATTGACCGTTCTCGTCCTCACCACTCTATCGGGCAATGCATTCCATGGCTCAACCACCCTCCACGCAAAGAAACCACTCCACACCCTCTTGCTCACAGTTTCCTTTCGTAACTTCCAGCGATGGCCTCTTGTCATCACTCCTTCCCGCTGTTCAACCAAGTGAAAGAGCTCCCTAGTGTGTCAACCCTGTAACCACCTCTCAACAATTTAAAAGTCTCAATCATATCAACTCTCCTTCTTCTATCTGCCAAACTCTGCAGTCCACATTCCCTCAGCCGATACTCATAACTATCCTTGTACAGTCCTGAAACCATCTTTGTCATCTGCCTTTGTATCTTTTCCACAGTTAATTTATCCCCTTCAAATCCTGGGGACCAAATCTGAGAACAATAATCCAAGTGTGGTCTGATCAGAGACTTATACAACGGAATGAAAACCCTCTTATCTCTGCAGGTCAGTGTCCTTCTCATAATTGCAGCAATCCTCTGTGTTACCTTCACCACCTTTACAATATGTCCCCTAAACTTCAGGTTTCTATCAATCATGAACCCCAGATCTCTTGTCTCCCCAATTTCCTCCAGTATAACTCCTCCCATGGAGTATGCAGCATCCCATCGATGTTTCCCAAACCTCAAAACCTTACATTTTGCTGCATTAAACTGAAACCCCCATTCATTTGCCCATCTATCTAGCTTATTCAAATCCTCTTGCAGGGCTACCACATCTGCACTATTACTAATAATCCTTCCCAGCTTCGCATCATCCGCAAACAACTGAATATCCCCTTGCAATCCACTGGCAATGTCATTGATATAAAGGTTAAACAATATAGGTCCTAGTACTGAGCCCTGTGGGACCCCACTTGTATCCTTCTGTCTCCTTGAAACTGCTCCACCATACACAACTCTCTGATACCTAACAGACAGCCAATCCTGAATCCAGTTGACCAATCTGACATCCAGACCCATGTGTTGCAAATTAAATATCAGCCTATCATGTGGCACCCTGCCAAATGCCTTTGCTAAGTCTAAGAAAATTGCAGTATATGCCTTTCTCTCATCCAATATTCTTGTAACTTTATTATAAAAGGCCAGCATATTGCTAATACAAGAGTGCCCTTTCACAAATCCATGTTGACTCTCACAGATAACATTACCCTCATCCGCCCATTGCTGTATACGGTCCCTCACTACTTTCTCCAAGATCTTAACAACTACTGATAACACACAGACTGGTCTATAATTAGACACTTTCAGTTGTTACCACCCTTATGCAATGGCACTATCTTCCCTTCCTTCCATTCCCTGGGCACCTTTGCCGAAGCCAGACTTTCTTTGAAAAGCCAGGTTAAAGGCACTGTCAGTTCCCTAGCACATTCTCTCAAAACTCGTGGTGGAATACCATCCAGTCCAAAAGCTTTATTGACATCCAGCGTTCTCAGTATCTGAAACACACTCTCTCCTGTACCTCTAAACCTTGAACCTGCCCTATCCATCTAGCATTAAAACTGACTCCTCCAGGATAAAATACTCCAATAAAGTGGTCATTGAACAATTCCACTATGTCCTCTGCATCAGTCACTGTATTCCCATTTTTATCCCACAATATCATTCTTCCACAGTCATTTCTCCTCCTACTGGCCACATAGCTAAAAAAATTCCCTAGGATTTTCTTTGAATCTTATGGCCAATCTCCTCTCATATTCCAGTTTAGTTTTCCTTACCACACTAGTCAGTCTTCTGGCCTGTATCTTATATTCTTTATGCATCCTCTCTTCACCTGTCTCCTAATATCTCTTCCATAGCCTCTTTTTCACATGCTATTCCTGTTTAATTGTTTGTCATCCACTTTACTCCAAATTGTGTCCTCTTCTTCACTCATGGTATACAACTTACCATTGCTGCTAACAAATATTCTTTCACAATTTCCCACGCACTAACGATATCCCGGCTTTCCAATTCTTCCCTCCATGAAACTTCCCAAAGTTGATGTCTAAGACTATTATAATCACCTGCATTATAATTCCACATAAGTTCCCGTTTCTTTGATACTCCTGCATGTCTATTCATTTTCCAAGTCAAAACCATATGGTCACTCTCTCCAACTGGTGGGAGAGATGTCATTTCAGTTATTATCAACTCTTCTGATGCTATAACCAAATCTAAAACTCTTGAACCTCTTGTTCCCTCTATTACATGTTGCCTAAGACATTTGTCCCTCAAGAATTCTAGAAATTCCATTCCACTATTACTACATGCATCTTCCTCTCTCCAATTTATACTACTGTAGTTAAAATCTCCCATAACAATTATTCTTCATGCACTTGCCAAAATTAGCTGTCTAAACATCTCCTGGTCCCCATCCTCCATGCTCCTGGGTCTGTAGCAACACCCCACTAAATATCCTGTCTTGCCTACCTCTACCTCACACCATATGCTCTCAAAATCATTTGTCTCACTTCCTTCCAAAGCCTCCACTTTTAGAGGACATAGGTCATCACTTATCATAAGCAGTACGCCACCACCACGCTTTCCCCTCCTATCCTGTCAAAAAATGCTATACCCAGCATTGTAGGAAGTTAAGGAAATAAGAAATCTGGGTGTGATGGTGGTGGACAAGGATTTAAAATGTAGAGGACACATATCTAAAATTATAAGGGCAACACAACAAATTTTGGCAATGATGTAATGGACACAGACTTGTAGAAGTAAGGAGATTCTGGCTCCATTGCACAAAAGGTCTTCATTAGGCTACATATGGACTATTGTGCACAGATTTGGTCACCTGCTTTTCTACAGAATGAAAAGATATTGAAAAGGATCCAGAAAGATAGTCTCTGTAATGTTGGAAGCACATTAACTATATATTTATATATATATCTATATATACATATTAATATGTGTATATGTTTCAGTATGAACTAAGGTTGAGAAGATGCAATTTACAGTGACTAGTAGATTGCAGAATAAGCTGGTGATATGAAAAAGATGTGTAAGTTTGTGCAGGATTCTCATCCTATTAATATTGAAGAGGTTTTTCATAGAATGGTGGGAGAGGAGAGAGAAGAACAAAAGATCATCACTGAAAAATGGAGGGTGAGAACAAAGCTTTGTGAAGCAGGTTTTTTTCTCTATGGAGCTGGAGAAATCCTCTGTGGTGTCTGCTGAGGATGACTATGAGAGGGATCCTTACATAATGAGTGTGATTCCATGGAGTTCTCAGGATAATAATAATAATAATGATGATGATGATAATAACAATAATGATATTTGTCCCTCAAGAATTCCAGAAATTCCATTCCCTTACTATACATATATCCTCTTCCCAAGTTTTACCAATACAATAGTTAAAATCTCACATAATAATCATTCTTTCTGCACTTGCCAAGTTCAACTGCCTAATCATCTCTTGCTCTGCATCCTCTATGCTCCCTGGCTTATAGCAACATTCAAAGAAATATCTTGTCCTAACCACCTCAAATTTCCACCATATGCTCTCAAAACCATTATTGCCATTGCCCTCCAAATTCTCCACTCTGAGAAGACAAAACTTATTATGTATAGCAATACTCCACCGAGGGCATCTTCCCTTCTTACATTGCAAAATATGCCATATCCTGGTACTTCTGCTCCTGTCTCAATATATCATCTGCCATCAACTACATTTCACTGATCCCAATAATCTTTGGACAGCCTCTGACAATCAACACCACCATTATCTCTCCTTTCTTCCAGATACTCCTGGCATTGTAATAAAGAAACATGAATGTATTGTCAGTTTTTCTATACTTCGAAACACTGACAAGTGCACAACATTCTAATAATGAGCTTAAACTAGCACTTACACCTTTTTATCCAAAACAGTTGTCAGTTTAACATAGCCAAGTGTTAAGGCCATGCATCTTGGGATAAAGAAATCACAAGATGCATATTATGCATCTTGTGATTTCTTTATAAATGAATGCAGCAAATTGATTATCTATTATCTCTCTCCAGATTTGTACCTCATTCAAATGCAGGCTGTCTATTGCATATAATTCTGTTCTAGCCTCAAATTCTTTGTAATAACCACATAATTCAAGCATCTCTTTTGACACATTTTGGCTATCATACCATTCATTACTAGCACTGGTCTTCGCAGCTCAGCATAATTATACCTGGGTAACAATAGGTAACATACTAACTTCCATCTCTCACACTTTTCTGCCAGATTTCTGCGCTATACAACCCAAAGTATTAGTCTTAGATATTTTGCAATTCAATTCACACTGTCTCTCAAGTCATTCATATTCATTATCTCATTCATCTCATCTATCCTTTCACCTTGCTTGTCACAGTCAGACCATTTATCATTTCTCTAGCATTTTATTTTGCCCTTAACAGATCATTGAATCTGCATACATCACACTTACCACTCTGTTCCTTCCTTGCTCACCTGCATTCTTCTCTCTCTCTCTCTCTCTCTCTCTCTCTGTCTCTCCCTTCCCATCATGACACTTTCTTTCCTTCTTCTCTCTCTTACCTGCCTTCCTGTTTTCTCTCCATCTCCAGCTTCCTGGAATGTCTTACCACTTGTCATTTCCTCTCTTTCCCTGAAAGAGAGGAAATGACAAGTTCTCTTCCTTTCTACTATTCCCTGAACTCTTTCTCACTCTCATTCATTTCACAGCTGTTCTTTCAAGTCTATTAATCTCTTCTTTGATGCTTCTTAACTCATTCCTCATACATACCACTTTTCTCAGTACATCTCTCTCTCTCTCTCTCTCTCCAAGCAACCTACTCTCTCTTGATATTCACTTTCCAAATCAAAGGCATCTTCAAACTTACTTACACTCCTTAATTTAATATCTTTATTCACATGATGCTCATCTTCCTCATCCATGATCTTGCTACTCGTTTCTCTTGGATGGCATTCATTTGTTTCTGATATTATGTTGTCGAAGTTTGTAATGCTAATTTTCATATCACTGAGCTCTTCCTATTGTCTACATTTTAAGCAAATATGCACTCTCTGGTCTCTCACCTGCAACATTTATAACTGCCAGGATGCAATCATGCTGGAAGCACCTCTTACCACAAAATCCTGTAGTATTTGTGGTATGCAGTGCTTGCCATAGTAAGATGTAAAATGTAGATCTTAAATGGTGGTGAGCTGGATGATAATGTATCATTAAACTGAATTGTGGAAGTCACCATTATTCAAACTCTGCACATAAAATCCTCACAAAACATACTAAAATATTACTTTAAAGTACTAATTCGATAAGCATAAACTATCTACAGACAATACATTATAATCTAGTCTAGTCTAATTCTAATTCTAATCTAATTCTAGTCTAATCTAGAGATTAGACTCCATGTAGATTTAAAGCAAAAACTAATAAATTATATTGAAAACTTATCTTTTTTTTTTTTTTCTGATGCCACCTTGTTAACACATCTTATTAATGAAGTGAAAAACTTTCTATCCACAGATGGCTCATATGTAGAACTTCAGGATTCGAATTTAACATATCCCATTCATTATTATTATTATTATTATCCAGGCCTCCATGGAGTCAAAAGACTCATCGTAGAAGGTCATTTTTAGGAAACACAAAGCTTATCATACCACTCCTTGAACCCATTGACCATTCACGCCCAACTCTCTCAACATAAAGAAGATCTTGTCATTAACAGCCTTCCTGAAACTCCTACAGTAAACCTCAGAGACATGGTTTTAAAATTAGGCCATGCAATTGATATCCCCCTACAGCTTAATGACATTCAGACCGTTTTATATATTATTGCTATTTTTACACTGTATTCCAGGTGATGCCTCTATGAGACAGGGATGAAATACTGGAACTATTAGACATGTTTAATTATCTTTCTGTGCTGTATTTATTCCATTAAATCTAATAATGAGCTTAAACTAGTACCTACACTTTTTTTTTACCCAAAATGTTTGTCAGTTTAATAGCCAAGTGTTAAGGTCATGCACCTTGGGATAAAGAAATCACAAGTTGCATATTACACTAATGAAAATTAATGCGGCAAATTGACTAGCGGACAAGAGGTTTATAGATCATATTGCAAAGTTGGTTAAAACAGCACATAAGATTACACAGTAATTGAAGAACACACTGACAAGAAGAGATGAGTGGGTTATTCTTCTTCTTCTTCTTCTTTATAAGGCTTTCAATAAGGTCACATCTGGACTAATGCATGCAAATCTGGTCATCTGAATTCCATAGCATTAAGGAAGCTGGAATAGGATCTAGATTTAAGTGTGGTCTATGGAATGTTTCCTATGAGGATAGACTGAAAGACTGTTAGCTTCAAAGAATAATCGATAGGCAAAAGGAAAATGTGATAGAATCATATAAGTCATTATTAAACATAGCTCTATAGGATTGACACTAAAGACTTTCTCAAATGGCAGTAAGGGAAAGAATAAGGAATAAAATCCTTTAAACTGTGTAAAAGTGTGATTAGAGTGAGTATTAGGACTAGAGCTTTAGAATGGAGTATAGTGTATATAAATAATGGTACTCTTAAGTCTCTGACACCATGAAGATGCCCAGGTACGTGGTGGTGAATAGGTTGAATGAGTTGCCAGATATGGCTGTAACTGCTTCATTAATGAATAGATTCAAACGAGATAAATATAGTGTATATAAATAATTATTCTTAAGCCTTTGACACCATGGAGATGCCCAATAAAATAAAAATAAAAGAATATTACAAATGTTTTTTATATCCCAGGCAAAACCAGTGGTTTTGGAGAGGGCACTAGAGTCGCCGGAGAATGTGGCTGGGAATTGAGCTGTCCTAAAAAAAGGGCTTTTTTAATCAGTGACTAGTCTCTTTTTCTATGCATCTGTAGTGCTACGTTGTTTTTCTGAATACGAGTGTCTGTCAGTAGTTGTTTAAGAAATTAGTTGTCGGCACTATATTGTGTATTTTGGTTACTGAGAAGAAGAGGTGGAATCAGAAGCATAGCAGTGGAAGACAAGATGAAGAAATGCAAGTTTTCATTATTAGTTTTATTTCAATATTTAGTTTTATTTTATTTATACTTAGTACACATAAATGTTTTTTTTGTACTTTTACTTATACAGTTTAGATGGAATATCAGCTCGCGTGTTGTGCCAATGTGCAAAGGAATTGTCAACCCCTCTTACTTGGAAATTTAACTTAAGTTTGAACTCTGGTATGGTCCCTAGGGAGTGGAAGTTAGGCAAAGTGGTTCCTTTGCATAAGGGTGGCTCTAAAACTGCGGTAGTTAATTACTGACCAATCATCATCTCAGGAATAGTGGTAAAATTATGGAAAAGTTGGTTAAAGACAAAATTCAAGAATGGGTGGATCAGGATATGATGCTCTATAGAGGCCAACATGGTTTTTTTAAAGATAGATAAGGACAAAGGAACCGGTTACACAGTGGTAATTCTGGATTATGCTAATGCTTTTGACAGGATACCTCATGGAACACTGTTACGCAAATTGGAGCAGATGGGAATGGATACTAAATTGGTGATATGGATAGGATAATGGCTCAGGGAGAGATACCAGAAGGTGGTGTATGGAGGAGCCGAGTCCAGGATGAGGCAGGTGACCAGTGGTGTGCCTCAGGGCTCTGTGCTTGGGCCATTGTTGTTTAATTTGTATATAAATGATATAGGAAATGGCTTAAAGGAAGATATACAGTTGTTTGCTGATGATGCAAAGTTGGGTAGTGCAATAAAAAAGCAAGCTGAAATTGAAAGTTTGCAGGATAATTTAAATAAGCTGGTAGAATGGGCAAAAGGTTATGGATGTCAGTTCAATGTGAAAAAGTGTAAAGTCATGCATTTTGGGATTAAAAGATTACCAGCTGAGTGCTACATTGATGGAACAGTACTCCAAGAGATTGATGAGGCTAGGGACTTCGGGTGTTGGTAGATAGGGAGATGAAGTTCAGAGGACACATTGCTAAGGTGTCCAAGATTGCACATAGGATTACTTGGATGTTGAGGAACACACTGACATCCAGAGATAAAGAGGTTATCATTCCCCTTTATAAAGCATTGATACTTCTACATTTGGATTACTGTGCTCAGGTCTGGTCACCTGGATTCCTTGGAGATGAGGAGGTTGTGGAGAGGGTTCAGAGAAGAGTGACTAAGTTGGTGAGTGATGTAAAAAATGCTCCCTACATTGATAGAGTGAGAGCTTGTGGATTGCAGAGGTTGGTTGATAGGTGGAGAAGAGGGGATATGATAGAAACATTTAAATTACTAAAAGGTTTTTATAGGATTGATGCAGGGGAAATGTTTCAGCTGTGTGATAGTGATGGAAGAACAAGAGGTCATCCCTGGAAATTAAAGAAGAGTGTGCTTAAGAAGAGTGTGAGAAGAAGGTTTTTTGCCAGGAGGGTGGTGAATGAGTGGAATTCATTGCCTGACTTAATTGTGAGCGCTTTGTCTGTAAATGAATTCAAGAAAAGATATGACAGATATTGTTTTGTTAGTTTGGGTCTCCCACAATGAGTCTACTGACTGCATGGAGATACCCATAATAATAATAATAATAATAATAATAATAGGTATACTCCCTTATACATATTTAGTAGCGATACTATTTAGAATAATGATGGCAGTTAAAATAGCAAATGGCATATCACCAAGTCCTCCCCCATTTAAGGACTCCACTTTGAGCGATATCATATGGGATTTTGTAGCATGAGAGACTTGTCGAATGCTTGCATCCCGGCAGTTGTATATGTGGCAGATGACAGAAGGGGGAATACTAAGTGCACAAAATGCAGGCAATGGGAGGAACTTGGTGAATTATAGAATACTATAACTGACCGAGTTGAGACTATAAATGACCTCGTTAAGTTAGAGACAGAAGATTCTCCACATAGAGAGATTAGTGGTATGATAGCAAAAGGTTGGTCGATTGGTAGAACCTCTGCTACTAATGACTCGCAAAAAATTAAGCAAGGTTGAGCGCGGTTAGTAGTTGGAAGGGGTCAATCGTTCGATGCTGTTCGCACACTTTCCCTCAATGAGAATTAGACTCCATGGAGGTGTAAAATAATAATAATAGAGGGCAAGAGAAATATGAATGAGAGTGGGGAGTAAGGAAAGGTTCAATGATAGTGAAGTATTTGGAGATTGTCTGAATTGGAAGGATGAATGGCAAATGAGAGTGGCTGACTTGCAGAGAGAGAGAGAGAGATGAGCTGAAAGAGCAGGTGGAATGTTTAGGGAATGAGATGAGAAGGGTGAAAGAAGAGATTAGGTGAATGGAAGAGATGAATGCAAAGCGAATCAGAGTAGGAGAGAGAGAGAGTTATGGGAATAACAGAAGAGGAGAGAATAGGAACAGTAGAAGAGGGAATGAGAGAGAGTTATGGGAATGGTAGAAGAGGAGAGAACTTAAAGAGCATAAGAGAGGGAATGAGAGAGAGTTATGGAAAAGATAGAAGAGATAATAGGAACAGTAGAAGAGAGGGGATGAGAGATGAGCTATGAGAATGATAGAAGAGGAGAGAATAAGAAACAGTGGAAGAAAGGGAATGAGAGAAGAGGAGAGAATGGAAACAGTAGGAGAGAGGGAATGAGAGGAATGCAAGAGAGCGCTGGAACCAGGGATAGAGTGATATCAGGAAGGCAGGTAAGTAGGGGAACACAGAGAGAAAGTGTTAGAGGAAAGAAAGTGAGGGATGCATGTGAACAATCGAGGAATAGGATGGTGAGAGGTGTAATGTATGGAGACTCAATGATCCGTAGTGTTCCAGATAGGATGAGTGAGGAGTGTTTACCTCAAGGAACAATAGAAAGGGCGGCTATGGCAATTAAGAGGAGTGAAAGGGTGGGATGAGATGATTGCGATGATGGAACAAACGACCAGAAAGGTAATGTAAATTGCGCAGCGAGAGATATGAGATTCTTGCTTCAGGTTGTGCGAAAGAAGACACAGAGAGGAAAGATAGTGTGTGTTGCCTAGGTATGATAGTGAAGAGCTGAGCAGAAGAGCAGTAATATTGAATAACATAATAGCTAGAATGTGTCAGAAGAAAGGATTAGAATATGTGGATGCTGGGAGGGTGTTTGAGGACAGAGAGGAATTATATGCGAGAGACCAATTAAATTTGAATGAGGATGGATGTACGAATCTGGAGGGATTGCTATTCTGAACGAGTCAGTGTGTCCCAGGGTGGATGGTATCAGGGGTGGCCTCCGGTGGGAATAGGTACTTGAAGAAGGGGGATGATATCAGTTAACGTTGAGCCCAGTAGCATCTAGAGCAGATAATGCTAGGTATAGAAACAATGGCATTTTTATGCTTTACACCAATGCCAGGAATCCGTAATAAAGGAGAGAAATTGGTGGTTCTGATAGCATCAGCATGGCCAAAAATTATTGGGATAACTGAGACGTGGTTGACAGAAGAATATATAATAACAGGAATAGAAGTAGCAGGGTACAGCATTTTTCAGCAGGATAAAAAGGGAAAGCATGGTGGTGGAGTACTGCTTATGATAAGTAACGACTTATGTCCTCTAAGAGTGCAGGCTTTGGAAGGCAGTGAGACTAAGAATTTTGAAAGCATATGTGAGGTAGAGGTAGGCACAACAGGATATTTAGTGGGGTGATGCTACAGACCAAAGAGCACAGAGGGTGGGGACCAGGAAATGTTTAGAAAGTTGAGTTTGTCAAGTGCAAGAAGAATGATTGTTATGTGAGATTTTAACTACAGCAATATAAATTGGGAAGAGGAAGATGCATGTAGCAATAAAGAAATAGAATTTCTAGAATTTTTGAGGGATAAATGTCTTAGGCAGTATGTAATAGAGGGAACAAGAGGTTCAAGAGTTTTGGATTTGTTCATAGCATCAGAAGGGTTGATAATAACTGAGATGACATCTCTCCCACCAGTTGGAGAGAGTGACCATGTAGTTTTGACTTGGAAGATGAATAGACATGTAGGAGTATCAAAGAGACGGGAACATATGTGGAATTATAAGGCAGGTGATTATAACAGTTTTAGACGTTAACTTGGAAAATTTCATGGAGGGAGGAATAAGAGAAACGTGATGTCATTCGTGCTTGGCAAATTGCGAAGGAATATTTGTTAGCAGTAACAGTAAGCTGTATTCCACGAGTTAAGAAGAGGACACAATTTGGAATAAAGTGGATGGCAAACAACATTAAACAGGAACTGCAGCAAAAAAGAGGCTATTGAAGAGATAAAAGGACACAGTTGAAGAGCCGATGCATGAAGAATATAAGCCACAGGCCAGAAGAGTAACTAGAATGGTAAGTAAGGCAAAACTGGAATATGAGAAGAGATTTGCCCTAAGATCCAAAGAAAATCAAAATCCAAAGGAAAATCCAAAGGAAATTTTTTAGCTATGTGTCCAGTAGGAGGATAAATGACTGTGGAAGATTGACATTGTCGGATAAAAACAGGAATAGAGTGACTGATGCAGAGGACATAGTGGAATTGTTCAATGAACACTTTATTGGAGTATTTCATCCTGGAGGAGTAAATTTTAATACTAGAGGGATAGGGCAGGTTTGGGGTTTAGAAGTGCCGGAGAATGAATTAGAAGTTCCAGATGCTGAGTACTCTGGATGTCAGTAAAGCTGTGGGATTGGATGGTATTTCACTACGAGTTTTGAGAGAATGTACTAAAGAACTGACAGCTCCTTTGACCTGGCTTTTCAGTGAAAGTCTGGCTATGGGAAAGGTGCCCAGGGAATGGAAGGAAGGTATGCCATTGCATAAGGGTGGTAGCAGACTGGAAGTGTCTAATTATAGGCCAGTTTGTGGGTCATCAGTATTTGTTAAGATCTTGGAGAAATTAGTTAGGGACCATATACAACATTGGGCAGCTGAGGCTAATGTTATCTGTGAGAGTCAACATTGGTTTGTGAGGGGGTGCTGTTGTTTTAGTAATATGCTAGCCTTTTATAATAAAGTTACAAGAGCAGTAGATGAGGGAAAGGCATATACTGCCATTTTCTTAGATTTAGCGAAAGCATTTGACAGGGTGCCACACGATAAGTTGATATTTAAGTTGCAGCACATGGGTCTGGATGTCAGAATGGTCAACTGGATTTAAAAATGGCTGTCCGATAGGTATCAGAGAGTTGTGTATTGTGGGGCAGTTTCAAGGAGGTAGAGGGTTACAAGTGGGGTCCCAAAGGGCTCAGTACTGGGACCTATATCGTTTAACCATTATATCAATGACATTGTCACTGGATTGCAAGAGGACAGCCAGTTGTTTGCGGATAATGTTAAGCTGGAAAGGGTTATTAGTAATAGTGCAGATGTGGTAGCCCTGCAAGAGGATTTCAAAAACTAGACAGATGGACAAATGAATGGAAAGTCGGTTTAATGAAGCAAAATGTAAGGTCTTGAGGTTTGGGAAACATCGATGGAACGCTGCACACTCTATTGGAGGTGATATACAGGAGAAAGTAGGGGAGACAAGAGATCTGGGGTTGATGATTGATATAAACCTGCAATTCAAGGGACATATTGCAAAGGTGGTGATGGTAACACAGAGGATTGCTGCAATAATGAGAAGGACACTGACGTGCAGATATAAAAGAGTTATCATTCCGTTGTATAAGACTCTGATCAGACCACGCTTAGACTATTGTTCACAGATTTGGTTCCCAGAATTTGAAGGGGATAAATGAAAGTGGAAAGGGTATAAAGGCAGATAACAAAGATAGTTTCAGGACTGTACAATGTTAGTTATGAGGATTGGCTGAGGGAATGTAGACTACAGAGTTTGGTGGATAGACGAAGGAGAGGTGATATGATTGAGACTTTTAAGCTGTTGAGAGGTGATTATAGGGTTGACTCTGGGTAGTTCATTCGCTTGGTTGAACAGTGGGAAGGAGTGATGACAAGGAGTGTGATTAAAAATCGGAGTTTTTCTCAGAAAAATCCCTACTTTGCTATGTCAAAGGTCAGCTAATTCGGTAAAATAAGGACTAGAAAATGTTTCCTACAAGAACTTTTCTAAGCCTTTTATTTCCAGAAGTAAGTTGATCTTTTTTTTTTTTTTTTGCAAAAAAATGTTAGTTTTAATAAAGAATCAAATTCAATATGGTTTCAAACAAGTATTTCAAGAGCATTTATTGATTATGGGCTCCAATATGTGATTGGTATTTTTATTTCTGAATGGTTAACATATCAATAACTATAAGTAGCATTTAGATTCTGTTAGTGTTTTTTAGGATCTGAAATTGAATCTACTTAAATACCGCTATCCTGCATCAAACTGAAGATTTCTGTAGGTATTTTTTCAAGTATATTATTATGATTATTATTATTATAAGGGCGTCTCCATGGAGTCAAAAGACTCATCACGGGAGACCCTACATTGACACCCTAACCATTTTTTTACACAATACCTATCATACTTCTCCTTAAATTCATTCACAAATGAAGCATTCACAACCACCTCTGGCAATGCATTCCATCCCTTTACAACACTCCAAGTAAAAAATCTAGTCCTAACAGCCTTGTTAAGCACACTAGTACATAATCTCCAGGGATGGCCCCTAGTCCTCTCCCTTCCTGCACTGGTCTTAAAAATGTAATCAGTATCAATCCTGTAAAATCCCTTTAATAATTTATATGCCTCTATCATATCTCCTCTCCTGTGTCTATCAGCTAGTTTTTGGAGCCCACAGATCTTCAATCTCTCCTCGTAGGGAACATCTCACAGACCTGGAACAATCTTTGTAACTCACCTCTGAATCCACTCCAAGATTTCTTCATCACCAAGAAATCAAGGTGACCAGATCTGTGCACAATAGTTGAAATGCAGTCTCATTAATGCCTTATAAAGTGAAACAATAACTTCCTTATCCTTACTTGTTAGTGTGTTCTTCAACAACCATGTAATTTGATGTGATATTTTCACAATCTTTGCAGTATGCCCTTTAAACTTAAGTTCTCTGTCCACAATAACTCCCAGATCCCCTGCCTTGTCAACATCTTGCAGTTCATTTCCGTTAATATAGTATATAGCATGTGATCTCATCCTCCGGAAGTGCAATATATATATATAGTGTATATAAATCTAGAAAACATATTCATAAAGAGCAAGTAAAGAATAAGATAAAATGAATTATGATTCTATTTATTATTGTTTTAATATTAACGTTAGTCCTATGTGAAATCAAAAGACTCATCATGAAAGGTCCTCACACAGAAAGTTCATATAATTCTAATTCAATTGTAGTACTCACCATCCTCTTCAGATAATGCATTCTTCTCACCAACTGCACTCTATGGATAGAGCATTCACCTCATTCTACTGATTAGCCTTTTTTATATATTATTATTATTACCACCCCAAGACCTCATTGAATCAAAGACTCATCATAAAACACAGCTCTTCATACCGTGTTTTAAGCACATTCAAACTCTTTGCAGACACCACATTCTCAGGCAAGGCATTCCAATCATTCACAACTCTGCACGAAAAAACCTGCCTCTCACACCTTCTTTATACAGTTTCCAGGGATGACCTCTGGTTCTTCCCTGATCTCCCACTATTCTCTGTAAATCTTCTCCAGCATTGATCCTATAACAACCCCTTATCAACTTAGGTCTCTATCATATCTCTCCTCTTCCTCCTGTCCACCAGCCTCTGCAAATTACATCTTCTCAATCTTGCCTCATACTCGACATTCCACAGGTCAGAAACTACCTTAGTCAAGGGTCCTTTGGACCCTTTCCAACATCTCTTCATCCTTCTGAAAACCCAGTGACCAAATCTGGGCACAATAGTCCATATGTGGCTTAATCAAAGCCTTATACAATGGAACAAGAATCTCCCTACTTCTACATGTCAGTGTCCTTTCCATCATTCCCAGAAGCCATCGTGTTGTCTTCACAATTTTGGCGATGTGTCCCCTAAATTTTAGATCCTTATCCACTATCACCCCCTGATCTCTTATTTCCTCTACCTCCAACAATATATTCTCACCAAGTAAAAATTCTGCATCCCATCTTTGTTTTCCAAATTTTAAAACCTTACATTTTGCAACATTGAACTCACATCCCCATTTCCTTGCCCAATCACTCAATCTATTCAAGTCTTCCTGTAAGGCCATAACATCTTCACTACACTTCATGGTTCGTCCCAACTTTGCATCATCTACAAACAACTGAATATCTCCATCCAAATCTTCACCTATATCATTAATATAGAAGTTAAACAGCAATGACTCTAAAACAGACCTCTGAGGCACTCCACTAGTGACTTTCCTTTTCTTGGATATCGCTCCCCCATACACAACTTGTTAATACCTATCAGATAGCCAGTCTCCAATCCAATGCACCAATCTAATATCCATCTCCTGTAGTTTGACTGTCAACCTATCATGAGATACTCTATCAAAAACCTTTGCAAAATCCAAGTATATTACTGTGTATCCTTCTCCTCTGTCCAAGGAAGCAGTCACTTTATTGTAATAAGTAAGCAGATTACTAAAACATGACCTCTCTTTAGCAAATCCATGCTGTCCATCAAAGATAATACCATTGTTATCAACCCAACTCCGGATCCTAGTTATCACCAGCTTCTCCAACAACTTTACCACAACACCTGACACAGATAGGCCTATAGTTTGATGCGTGAGTTCTATCACCTCCTTTATGAAGTGGCACAATCTTGTCCTCCTTCCACTCCTTAGGAACTTGACCGAGTGCAAGACTAATATTAAAAAAATATGTCAAGGCTGGTGTCAACTCCCTGGCACATTCTTTCAGAATATGTGGTGATATATTATCAAGTCCCACAGCCTTATTAATATCTAGTTTACTCAATTCCCCATACACTTCTTGCTCACTTACAGTCAGTCTCTCCTCCCCATCATCAATTGCTCTCAATTCCTCCATGAAGTCACATTCACAAGATTTAAAGATCTTTATGAACTGCTCATTAAATATCTCCACCACACATTCTGCATCAGCTGTCTTTATGCCTTTTTCTCCAATCAATGTCATCCTTCCATAATTATTCTTTCTTTTGCTGGCTACATATCGAAAGAACTCTTTAGGATTCTTTTTGGCTTCATTAGCCAACTGCTGTTCATACCTCTCTTTAGCTACCCTCACCAACCAAGTCACTCTCCTTGCTTGGTCTTTGTAGACCTCATGGAATTGGTTATTTCCACTTCTCTTATGCTGCCTCCACAATGCCCTTTTTCTCTGTATTGCATGCTTAATCTCTTTATTCATCCATCTCACACCCACCTTATTTAACCTTCTCACCTTTGGAATACCTTTAGACATTGCATCTACTAAACAGTTTTTGAAAATCCCCCAAGCTGCATTGATCTCTTTTCTAGCTAACTCCTCATTCCACGCTACACCCACAAGCTGTCTTCTGAGCTCTTCATAATTACCCCCCCCTTGTAGTTCCACATATAACCTTTTCTCACAGAGGTCCTTGCACTGCAGTAACCCAGGTAATCACCTCATATAGCTTCTAGGGATTCCCTCTTGTTCTATTTCTGTCTCTCTAAATTCTATAAAAATCTCTTCCACATAAATTTGGTAATAACTTCTTACCAGCACAATAATATCAACTCCCTCTCCCATCCTTCCTTTCTTATTGTTGAGGCTTTGTAAATGACATTCTCTCAATTTGTTTTTGTACCCAACTTTCCAGAGAACCAACAATGCTTTAGTCAATTTTCTTTAAATCCTTTCCAATGTACCCTCATCCTGATAACTAGGGAACCAGATCTGTGCACAGTAATCTTTACATGGTCTGATCAAGGCCTTATACAGAAGTAACCACAACCTTTTTAATTGCTATATGACAAGTCCTCTTCATTGCACCCATAATTCCTCATAATGTGCTTACAATTTTAGCAATGTGATTCGTGAACTTCACTCCCTGTTCACAGCCACTTCAAGATTTCTCGCCTTCTTCACATCTTTCAAAATTTCCTCAACTACATACTCTGTTCTAACAGCATTCTATCCATGCTAACCAAATTTCAAAACCTTACACTTCACAACACTGAAATGGCAGCTCCATTCACTGGACAACCCACAACCTCTGCTCTATTCCTACTTTTTTCCGATTTTGTATCATCTGCAGACATTTGCACATCTACAGCTAAAGCTGTCCCAATATCATTAATATACAAGTCAAACAATAACTGTCCAAGAACAGACTTATGCAGTATGAGTCTGTTCTTCGCACTAAGGAGATTCCTTTTCCAAGATACTGCTTTCCTTATGTAAAACACTGGTGCCACCTATGTGACAGCCAATCACCTATCAAATTCAGTTACCAACACTTGTCTATCAATAGAACTACACCTATTCATAGAGCTGCATAGATACCTATATGTCTACTATCCATATATTCATTCACATAAATGAATGCACAAAAAATTGCAAAAGTAAATCCCTTACCTAAATCAAATGAAAATGATTTGCTACAAGTGATGCCATTTGTCCCACAAGGAACATTTTGAATAGTGATGGAGAAATCAACATTTTCATCCATATGACCTTTAGCTAAAACATATTCACATTCACCATGAAATTCAAACATCCGACCATCAAATGTTTTAAAATGGGACTCTCCCCAGATTGTACAAATTCCAGGACATTCCTTCTGCTCACATCTCCAAGCTGCTTTGTGACATGTACTGAAATAAGGAAGAAACTTTAGTAATACAATTTTTATGAAACATAAACATACAAACACTTGATAAATTCAGATATAAATATTATGATAGTTTTACTATCAAATAATTTACTAATTATACTAAATCATAAAAAAAATAGAATTTGAAAAAGGAATATTTGGTTCTAATCAACTTTAACATAATTTATTTTGCCATCTGATTTCAGATGGAGATGCAAAGTTTTTGGGACTATCAGCAAAACACAAACAGGTTGCATGAGCATGCAAGCAAGTGGAACTATCAGTTCAATATTCTTAACTGATATTTCTGAAATTTCATAGGCAACAATGGAATGCAAAGTATACATCATGTGGAGAAATTTGAAAGGAGGTAGAGATCAGAGATCTAGGAGTGGTGGTGGAAAATGATACAAAGTTCAAGAGTCACATTGTGCAAGCTCGGGAGATAATGGCAATAATGCAGAGAACTACGACATGTAGAAATATGGAGATTGTAGTTCCATTGTATAAGGCCTTGTTCAGGCCTAATTTAAATTACTGTACTTAAAATTGATCACTTGGTTTTCTTGGAGAGGAGGATATATTAGAACGGTTCCAGAGAAGTTTAACTAGCACGGTATCTGGTCTTTTGAATGTGTTGAAAGACAGATAAATGGAATTAAATTTGCAAAGCCTGATGAACAGGAGAAGAATTCCACACACTCATGCAAAAATATCATAAAACCATGCCTTGAACATATTCACAGTTTCATATTCACATCACTCTAAGGCAAAGCATTCCACTTAACACCTACTCGCCATGCAATGAGTCCGCTCCTCACTCCATTACCGCCCATTACCTATCTGGCATAACCACTTTTTCTAACCTTGTCTCACTCTGCTCCATGAAAACATCTTTCACATTAATCTGGTAACAACTGCTCACCACCTTTTAATCTCGATCTCATCCACTCTCCTTCTTCTAATCATATAGACAAATCACCCCTTCAGAACACATGCAATTTACAGACAAAAAATACTAGTAGTGGTTGCCGGTAGATGGCGTTGATAGAGATGATTCATAGTTGAGGTTCGGTGTAGTGGTTGAGACAGCGGTAGGTGTCCTCCCGCGATGAGTCTTCGGACTCCTTGGAGGTGTCAGGAATAATAATAATAATATGGCTCTACAAATAGCATTCCCTCAATCTATGAAAAATCATGAAAATAGATTTGACTCACAGGCCCTTTCAAAGATTAAAAATTAATGTTACTCCAATATTTTTTGCTGTGTTTATAGCTGACAGCATCTTCAGAAAGATATTTAACAAAACAAAATACTCAAATTTCCAACAACTGTTATTTCTCTCTCTCTCTCTCTCTATATATATATATATATATATATATATATATAGAAATAACAGTTGTTGTTATTTCTATATATATACACACACAAGGGTGGTTTGAAAAGTTCTCAGCCTTGACCATAGATCGCAACTGTATTGGCAAGATTTATTTTTCTATGTTGGTACATCTGTCATAAGCATCCATGTGAAATTGCAAGGCATTCTATCAAGTAGTTTGTTTAATACAGCTTTCTGAAGCAAAAGTGTTGTCTGTATCCCTTGAAATGGATAAAATTGAGTATCGTGCAATTATAAAATTCTTTGTAAAAGAAGGTTTAATGCCAAAAGAAATTCATTTGAAATTCATAAAAGTTTATGGGCACTCTTCTCCTTCATTTTCGACAATTAAGAACTGCCGAGTTTAAACATGGCTGTAACAGCCTTGAAGATGATCCACATGAAGGATGTCCAAAAAGGGTAACAACACCAGAAATCATTGATCAAGTGGATCTAGTGCATGATATAGTATTGGATGACCGATGAGTCAATTTTGTGAAATTGCTGAGACTATAAGCATTTTAAAAGAATGTGTAGGATATATTTTGCATAAAGAATTGTATGAAAAAGCTTTGCACAAGATAGGTGCCACACTTGCTCATAGCAGATCAAAAATACACTCGCATGAAAATCTCTGAACAGTGCTTGGAGCATTTTAATAAGAATAAAACCTATTTTGTGCATCAATTTATTACTATGGATGAGATCTGGATTCACCATTACACAATAGAATCCAACCAGCGGACAAAAGCCGATTGTTCAGCACCAAAGAAGAGAAAAGTCAGTTCCATCAGCAGGAAAGCTCATGGCATCGGTGTTTTGGGATGCTAAAGACATTTTGTTTATTAATTATCTTGAAAAGGGTAAAACAATAACTGGGGAACATTATTTCGATCTGTTAACCAAACTAGATGAAAAAATTCATGAGAAAAGACCTGGTTTGCATAAGAAAAAATCATCTTTCATCAGGACAATGCACCTGCCCACAAAGGTGTTTTGGCAATGGGAAAATTAAGGGATCTGCACTATGAATTGTTGGAACATCCACCCTATTCCCCAGATTTAGCTCCCTCTGACTTCTATCTCTTCCCAAAACTCAAACTCTTCCTCACTGGTCAGCATTTTTATTCGAATCAATAGGTGATTGCAGCTATAGAGGAGTATTTTGGAGATCTTACTGAGAGCCACTACAGGGACGAGATAATGGCACTGGAGCATCGCTGGAATAAATGTTTTAGTCTTAATCTCCCTTAAGACTAAAACATTTATTTTAGTCTTAAGGGAGTCTGCTATTTAGTCATAAAGCAAAATAGCAGACAAATTATTCTCTTCTGTTTATATACTCACACATATAGGAAGATATTTACCCAAGCAGTCATGCCAACACCCAGCCCAATAGTATAGGCTGGGTGGTAGCATGATTGTCCAAAATGTTCTCAGGGCTATTTGTTTAGGTGACACAGCCCTTGAAACTGAGATCAAGGTACCTTTGCAACACATTTTTAGTGAATGACTACAAACCTTATAAAATATATAAACTGCATCCTCCCTCCATCCCTCTTGCAACCAACACAGAAGAGTACAAAACTATTCACAGTAAAACTATTCCCAGTCTTATGTTCAGGGTGCATCTGGGTAATAATAATTATTATTTAAGTAAATATTAGTTTGTGTATTTATGAAAGTGAACAGAACACCAAAAATAACACAGTACATATACATCCATATACTTTTGTATATGTATTCCTTTGCATATATATACAAAATAATATATATAAACAATATACACATGATCAACATTTTGGGAAGCAACAGTCATAAAAAATAAACAAATAAATAAAGTGATTTCAACTAACTAAGAAATGCCTTCATTTTTTAACAAATATCAGTTCAAATTTAACTCCCTAGTTGTAGGAAAACCATTTTTATTGGTCAGCATTTTTAACTCCCTAGTTGTAGGAAAACCATTGCTGTAAAGAAGTGTTACTTTTTCCTTTTAATTAATATTTGAATTTACAATGTAATTTAAATTATTTGTTATTATTCACTAGTAATTATTGTTATTAGTATTATGTGACACCTCCAAGGAATTCAAGGATTCACCTTGGGAAGGTGCTCCATACCATGACCTACTGTCCACCCTTATTAATCCTCTATCTATACACTATGTCACCATCTATATACAATGTCACTATCCACCATACACTAATAGTCGTTTTGTCTGTTAATTGCATGTGTTCTCTTCAGACAATTTGTCTATGTGTTTTCACACATAGGCAAATACTTGAGTTTTCTGGATAACTCTTACTATTAGTGAGTTGTAGATGGTGGATGTTGTTATAATATGTAGATTGGGATAAAGTAGTGCTGGGTTGTGCAGTGGAATGATGCCCTCTCGTGATGAGCCCTTAGAAGAGTATGTAACGATAACAATAACACTGGACAACATACAGTTTTCATCTGAAATAAAAATAGCAATTCTTTACTAATTTTGATGTGATGAACACGAAAATGACAATAAAATCTGTTTATTGGCTCTTGTTTAAGAGAATCAGTCCACATTGCATACATAGATATCATTTGGCAAGGCAATATTTCAATCTACTGATTACAACATGTAAACTTCTAATGTTAATCCTCTATTGTTAATTATGTTGAGAAGGATAGCCTTGGAATGGTAATTTAACATCCCTTTTGGTTTCCAACGTGAATTTTATTTTTATGGTGATCACTCAAGAATTTTACAAAATCTTAAAGGTCTTTCTGGATGTGCTTCCATATAATAAAAATATCACCAACATATCTCTACAAGACAAGTAGGTTTAGGATTGTCCGTGGTTCTTCCTCAAACTTTTCCATATATTTGAAAGAACAGAAACAAAGAAAGATGAATGAGTGTGAAAATGGAAAACATGATAGCAAAAGTTGGACGCATGTTGGATCAAAAGTACGGAAACAAAGAAGGATGAATGAGAGTGAAAATGAGAAGACAGGGTTGAGAGTTAGAAAGTTAGAAAGATTGAATGATAGAGAGAATGCGTCATGAGATTCGGAAGTTCAATTGGATTGGATGAGGCAAGAAATGAAATGGATGAGGAGTGAAATTAAGAAAATTCAAGTAAAAATTATTAAACTAAATAATGATGGAATGAAAGAGTTAACAAAAGATGAGCGAGTGGCGTTGTGTGGCGACTCCATTATTAAAAGTGTGCTGCAGGATAAAATGCACACAGTATGTTTTCTAGGCACTAAAATGAGCAGAGCGATTGAAGCATTGGATATCATGCAGGAGCGAGCAAAAGAGTTAATAGTATTAATAGGTACGAATGATTTGAGAGAGGACAAAGAGTGTGTCAGAATGGATGTCAGGAGGCTGCTTAGAAGGTTAAAGAGAATAGTGTGACAGGAAGGATAGCTACCGTATTGCCTAGGTATGACTGTGGTGAAATGAGGCAGAGAGCAAGGATTATGAATCACATGCTGGCTGAAATGTGTGAGGAGACGGGAGTACAGTCTCCTCACACATTTCAGCCTGTAGAATGTATGAAATGAGTTTGAGGGACGAAGTGAGCTGTATGAGAGCGATGGACTGCATTTGAGTAGTCATGGTGTGAGTCGCTTGGAGAGACTGCTGCTTGAAGATAGAGAAGTGAATAGAGAGAATGAATCAGATCGAGTGGGAAGTGGTGCAGAAGAGCGGGAGAGTAAGACAAGAGAGATTGAAGAGGTAGTTATGAATGGGGAAGTGAGTGGTGTGAGTATAGAAAATGTGAGAATAGGTGTGCAAGAGGAGCAGGAAAACGGGAAGGCTTAGGGTGGACAGGGGGTACACAGCATGACAAAGGTGGATGCTCCACAAGGAGGTGAGCATGTGTAGGCAGGAAAGGAATGGGATGACCTGGGATCAAGAGGTGAAACAGTTGGAATTGAAAAGGGTTTAAAATGAAGAAGCAGAAAGGGAAATGGCAACAGTCGAGCATGGAGAGATCACATCGAGTGAGTGGTATCAATGGAACTAGCTGTAGATCCAGAAATGAGCTGTTGTGTTTGTATACAAATGCTAGAAGTATAAGAAACAAGTCAGATGAAATGGTTGCACTAATTGCGTCTGTTCAACCAAAGATTGTCGGAATAAGTGAGACATGGTTGGAAGAGGATGACATCCTGAAAGGAATAGAGATGGAAGGGTATGATGTATTTCATGAGGACAGAGGGGGGAGTGCTATTGATGATAGAGAAAGAGTTATGTCCATATAGGGTGGAGATGCTAGAGGGAAATAATCTGGTGGTTTTCAGGCAGTATGGTGTGATTAGAGGTGAATGGAATCAAATACTTGGTGGGATGTTGTTATAGACCAGGTAATGTGAATGGTGGTGATAATGAAATGTACAATCACATTAGCCAAGTAAATAAGAAAAGGGTGATCATTATGGGTGATTTTAATTAAGGCAATATAGACTGGAATGATGAGATAGCAAGTGGAAGTAAAGAAAATGAGTTTCTTGAGTTTTTGAGGGATAACTACCTCAGACAGTATGTAACAGAGGGCACACAAAGATTGAGGGTCTTGGATTTGGTCATCGCATCAGAGGATGTAATTGTAAATGAGATGTCAAATCATCCACCAATTGGTAAGAGTGACCATGAGGTGATTACCTGGGTGGTTGCCAGCAGTGCGAGGACCTATGTGAGAAAAGGGTATATGCGGAACTACAAGGGGGAGGGGTAATTATGAAGAGCTCAGGAGACAGCTTGCGGGTGTTGCATGGAGTAAGGGGTTAGCAGGAAAAGAGATTGATGCAGCTTCGGGGATTTTCAATATCTAGTAGATACAATGTCTAAATGTATTCCAAGGGTGAAAAGGTTAAATAAGGTGGGTGTGAGATGGATGAATAAAGAGATTAAGCATGCAATACAGAGAAAAAGGGCATTGTGGAGGCAGTATAAGAGAAGTGGAAATAACCAATTCCATGAGTTCTACAAAGACCAAGCAAGGAGGGTGACTTGGTTGGTGAGGGTAGCTAAAGAAAGGTATGAACAGCAGGAACAGAACTTTATACCATTTTGGAGAAAATGGTATAAAGAAAGCTGATGCAGAATGTGTGGTGTTGATACTTAATGTGCAGTTCATAAAGATCTATCAATCTTGTGAATGTGACTTCATGGAGGGATTGAGAGCAGTTGATGATGGGGAGGAGAAACTGACTGTAGGTGGGCAAGAGGTGTATGGGGAGTTGAGTAAACTAGATGTTAATAAGGCTGTGGGACTTGATAGTATATCCCCACGTATTCTGAGAGAATGTGCCAGGGAGTTGACGCTGCCTTGACATATTTTTTTAATATGAGTCTTGCACTCGGTCAAGTTCCTAAGGAGTGGAAGGAGGGCAAGATTTGTGCCACTTCATAAAGTATTTGATCAAACTCAAGCATCAAACTATAGGCCTATCTATGAGTCAGGTGTTGTGGTTAAGTTGTTGGAGAAGCTGGTGAGAACTAGGATCCAGAGTTGCGTTGACAACAATGGTATAATCTTTGATGGACAGCATGGATTTGCTAAAGGGAGGTCATGTTTTAGTAATCTACTTACTTATTACAATAAAGTGACTGCTTCCTTGGACAGAGGAGACGGATACACAGTAATATACTTGGATTTCGCAAAAGCTTTTGATAGAGTACCTCATGATAAGTTGACAGTCAGATTAGAGCAGATGGGTTTGATATTAGATTGGTGCATTAGATTTGAGACTGACTATCTGATAGGTGTCAACATGTTGTGTATGGGGAAGCGATATCAAGGAAAAGGAAAGTCTCTAGTGGAGTGCCTCAGGGGTCCGTTTTAGGTCCATTGCTGTTTAACTTGTATATTAATGATATAGGTGAAGATTTGGATGGAGATATTCAGTTGTTTGCAGATGATGCAAAGTTGGGACAAACCATGAAGTGTAGTAAAGATGTTGTGGCCTTACAGGAAGACTTGAATAGATTGAGTGATTGGGCATGGAAATGGGGATGTGAGTTCAATGTTGCAAAATGTAAGGTTTTAAAATTTGGAAAACAAAGATGGGATGCAGAATTTATGGTTCATAAGAATATATTGTTGGAGGTAGAGGAATTAAGAGATCAGGGGGTGATAGTGGATAAGGATCTAAAATTTAGGGGACACATCGCCAAAATTGTGAAGACAACACAAAGGCTTCTGGGAATGATGTGGAGGACACTGATGTGTAGAAGTAGGGAGATTCTTGTTCCGTTGTATAAAGCTTTGATTAGGCCACACATGAACTATTGTGCCCAGATTTGGTTACCGGGTTTTCAGAAAGATGAAGAGATGTTGGAAAGCGTCCAAAGGAGACTGACTAAGGTAGTTTCTGACCTCTGGAATGTCGAGTATGAGGAAAGATTGAGAGGATGTAATTTGCAGAGTCTGGTGGACAGGAGGATGAGTGGAAATATGATAGAGTCCTACAAGTTGGTAAGGGATTGTTATAGGATCTATGCTGGAGAAGTTTTACAGAGAATAGTGAGAGATCAGGGGAGAACCAGAGGTCATCCCTGGAAACTCTATAAAGAGGGTGTGAGTAGGAGAGTGAGAGGCAGGTTTTTTTCATGCAGAGTTGTGAATGATTGGAATGCCTTGCCTGAGAATGTGGTACCTGCAAATAGTTTGAATGTGTTTAAAACATGGTATGATGAGATGTGTGTGTGTGTGTGTGATAAAAGGACCTCCCACCCCCATGAGGTCTTGGGGTGGTAATAATAATAAAAGTTAGTGAGAGGGGCAATGGAAATGAGCCATTTGCCAGATCATCAATTTGGTGGTAAAATCTCCTTTTCCAAATAAAGAATGATGATTGAAGGCAATAATGGAAGAGGTGTATAATGTCAGGAGAAAATAGTTCTACAAGGATAGATATTTACCGATTCTTCCAAAGTGACATTCGTAAACAATGACACTAAGTCTAAACTAGCTAATATAAAGTATGTGGTGGTTTCTGTGTGTGTCTGAAAGTTTCTCTAAAAAGTACAGAGTTTTTCAAGAAGGATCTGAATGTCTGATATGAATTCAAATGTATTATATTATACATCAAATCTGTGGTTTTTGTGTGTTAAACCAAATGAGATCATGGTCCATTTAGAAATAACTTGAAGACTCTGATAACACCTATGTAATATTGTTATCATAATCCACACTATTTAAATTTGCCATCGAACTGACTTCTGATGTTTTAAGCATGATGATTTCGTCATTGTCATGTAATAATCTTAACAGATTCCTCTCTAGTGCTGCAGTGTTACTTTTTGGCAGACCACTTCATAATATAAGTGATCATGAAGAGATTACCTGGATTGTGGCTAGCAATAGATAGACTTCTGTGAGGAAAGGATATATGTGGAATTATAAGGCTGGTGATAATGACAAGCTTAGAAGACAGCTTGGAACTATAGCATGGAATTAGAAGTTGAGTGATAAGGAAATAAATGCTACTTAGAAGAAATACATAACAGTATCAATGTGTGAATGTATTCCAAACGGTAAAAGGCTAAATAGGTGTAAAATGGATGAATGAGGATCTTAAGCATGAAATCTGGAAGAAGAATGTAATTTGGAGGCAATATAAGATGAATAATGGCATTAATCAGTTTCATGAAGAGTATAAAAAATAAGCCAGGAGAGTGACTCAAGTCTCCATAGCTCACTCAATATAGACGAAGCCCTTTGGTAGGAAAGACCTGGGTTCAATTCCCATCAGTGACGTGAGAAACCTAAATTTGGTCTCTTTCAATTAAAGGTTATTTAGTCGGTCTCATACTGATGTAGGTGAGTTTTGCATCCGAAAACTCAGGATTTTCGTGCCTGAGAACACGCAAACCAGCCACATGAACACACATGGATTACGGTTATGAATACGTCACAGCCATATGCCAGTCCTGAGCCCAGATAAATTGGGGGGGGGGGGGAAACAGAGGTGAATCACCCTGTAAAAATCTCACCAGGAATACTTTGTGGGCAATGCCTACAAAGCCACTTATGGGCAGAAATGACTGAAAGGGAAAATCAGATCAGAGTGACTCAGTTAGCAGGGAAAACAAAAGTGCAGTATGAGCAGAAATTGGCAAACCAAGCAAAGAAAAACACTAGAGTGTTTTTTTAGATATGTGGCAAGTAGAAGGATGAATGATCATGGTAAGATAATCTTAATAGATGAAAATAGTAGGAAGGTAACTGCTGCAGAAAACATTGTTGAGGTATACAGTGATCAATTTATAAGGGGAGTTTCAACCTGATCAGTGTGGAATCATGAAGACTTAAGTGTACAGGACATAGGAGACGATGGCTTAATTGTGAGTGAGCAGGAGATATTTGAGGAAATAAATAACCTTGATATCAATAAGGTGATAGGATTTGATGACATATCACCACACATCTTAAGGGAATTTTCCAGGGAATTGGCAGTAACGCTGGCATACCTGTTTAATAAGAGTCTTGCAACAGCACAGGTTCCAAGGAGTGGAACGAGGGTAAAAATGTTCCACTACATAAAAGTGGTGATACAGATAATAGGTCAATCTGTATATATGGAGTTGTAGTAAAGGAACTGTAGAGATTGGTGAGGGGTAGGATACAGAAATGAGTTGATAACAGTAATATTCTCTGTGATCAGCATGAGTTTGATAAAGTAAGATCACGTTTCACTAACTGACTTACTATTATTATTATTATTATTATTTAGGCCTCCAAGGAGTCAAAAGACTCATCACGGGATGTCCTTACTAGAAAACACAAGTCTATCAAGACGCAACGTGGGAGGTTCCTCCCAGGAAACACAAAGTCTATCATACCCTACTTAAACTCATTGACCATTCTCGCTCTCACCTCTCTATCAGGCAATGCATTCCATGGTTCAACCACCCTCCATGCAAAGAAACCATTCCTCACCTTCTTGCTCACAGTTTCCTTTCGTAACTTCTAGGGATGGCCCCTTGTCATCGCTCCTTCCCACTGTTCAACCAAGCGAAAGAACTCCCCAGTGTCAACCCTGTAACCACCTCTCAACAGTTTAAAAGTCCTAATCATATCACCTCTCCTTCTTCTATCCACCAAACTCTGCAGTCCACATTCCCTCAGCCGATCCTCATAACTAACATCCCATAACTTACATTGTACAGTCCTGAAACTGTCTTTGTTATCTGCTTCTGTACCCTTCCCACAGTTAATTTATCCCCATTAAATCCTGGAGACAAAATCTGAGAAAATAGTCCAAGTGTGGTTTGATCAGGGTCTTATACAATGGAATGATAATTCTTTTATCTCTGCACGTCAGCGTCCTTCTCATTATTGCAGCAATCCTTTGTGTTACATTCACCACCTTTGCAATATGTCCCTTGAATTTCAGGTTTCTATCAATCATCAACCCCAGATTTCTTGTCTCCCCTACATCATCCAGGATATCTCCTCCAATAATGTATACAGCATCCCATCGATGTGTCCCAAACCTCAAGACCTTACATTTTTCTACATTAAACCAAGACTCTCATTCATTTGCCCATCTGTCTAGCTTATTCAAATCCTCTTTCATGACTACCACGTCTACATTATCATTAATAAGTCTGTTTAAGTTAAGGGATATTACATCCCATATAGTGTCTTAGCCGAATAAGAAACTCAAAGAGTTTCATGCCAAATATAGTATAGTAGAAACTATATAAAGTTAATAATGTGAACAAAAATACAGTTCCAAGGAGCTAAGTTCACATTATGGGCAAATATCAATAATAGTGATCAGAGCTCGCTCCACTTCTACCACGAGTTGCCCCAGCTTGCATTACCCTTTGGGATCAGTGCTGCAGTATCCAGGTATTTGCATACGCTTGGAATCGCCGAACTTTATATAGTTTCTACTATACTATATTCGGCATGAAACTCTTTGAGTTTCTTATTCGGCTAAGAAACTATATGGGATGTAATATCCCTTAACTTAAACAAGTTATATGTCGCCGAATTGAAGCCTTTGGCTCTTCATATATCTATTAATAAGTCTTCCCAGCTTCACATCATCCACAAACAACCAAATATCCCTTGCAATCCACGGACAATGTCATTGATATAAAGGTTAAACAATATAGGTTCCAGTACTAAGCCATGTGGGAACCCACTTGTAACCCTCTGCCTCCATGAAACTGCCTCACCATATACAACTCTCTGATACCGATCAGACAGTCAATAATGAATCCAGTTGACCAACCAGACATCCAAATACATGTGCTGCAACTTAAATATCAGCTTATCATGTGGCACCCTGTCAAATGCCTTCGCTAAATCCAAGAAAATGTCAGTATATGCCTTCATTCATCTACTGCTCTTGTAACTTTATTACAAAAGGCTAGCATATTACTAAAACAAGAGCACCCCCTCACAAATCCATGTTGACTCTCACAGATAACATTACCCTCATCTGCCCAATGTTGTATATGGTCCCTAACTAATTTCTCGAAGATCTTAACAACTACTGATGACACACACTGGCCTATAATTAGACACTTCTAGTCCTACCATCCTTATGCAATGGCACTATCTTACCTTCCTTTCATTCCCTGGGCACCTTTCCTGTAGCCAGACTTTCACTGAAAAGCCAGGTCAAAGGAGCTGTCAGTACCTTAGCACATTCTCTCAAAACTCATGGTGAAATATCATTCAGTCACATAGCTTTACAGACATCCAGATTACTCAGTATTTGGAACACATTTTCCTTCTGCACCTCTAAACCTCGAACCTGCCCTATCCCTCTAGTATTAAAATTTACTTCTCCAGGATGAAATACACTCAGGCCCGGCTGGTGGTGCGAAGTGTGCAATATACACAGGCGTCGCAGAAGAAAAGGCACCTAAAAGATGTCAAAAAATATCAGATAAGAGTTTAAACAAACAATGAATGGTACAGAATGGTACATGTAATTATGAATGTACGTCGTCTTCCATTCAGGCCCCTTTAGATCTTCCTGGAAACAAACAAATAAATTCTGAAACTATATCCTGGACCCAATTATATCACTGTAATTTTTGATTAAAATTTATGAAAATATACCTAAAATAGTTCTTGTTTACTTTTTGATGTATCATAAATCAATTTATGATTAATTGTTGAGTTCCATGTAAAAAAAAAATTGTATAAGCAGGACTAATCCGTAGGTAACATTATACTGTAAAGTGGTTTTCGTATGTTTTTCATTCCTGTTTGTTTTATTCACACTTTATTAAAAAAAAAACTTTTTTGGAAAGGCGCCGAACATTAATCGCACACAAGAAAAATATTAGGCGCCAGCGCTGAATACACCAATAAATTATTCATTGAACAATTCCGCTATGTCCTCTGCATCAGTCACTCTTTTCCCATTGTTATCCCACGATGTCATTCTTCCACAATCATTTCTCCTCCTACTTGCCACATAGCTAAAAAATTCCCTAGGATTTTCTTTGGATCTTAGGGCTAATCTCTTCTCATATTCCAGTTTCGTCTTCCTTACCATGTAAGTCACTCTCTTGGCCTGTGTCTTATAGTCTTCATGCATCTGCTCTTCACCTGTCTCTTTATATCTTTTCCATAGCCTCTTTTTCACATGTAGCTCCTGTCTAATATTGTTCGTCATCCACTTTACACCAAATTGTGTCCTCTTCTTCACTCATGGAATACAGCTTACTATTGCTGCTAACAAATATTCCTTCACAATTTCCCAAGCACTAGTGATATCCTGGCCTTCCAATTCCTCCCTCCATGAAACTTCCCCAAGTTGATATCTAAGACTATTCTAATCACCTGCATTATAATTCCACATAAGTTCCCGTGTCTTTGATACTCCTGCATGTTTATTCTTCCAAGTCAAAACTACATGGTCAATGTCTTCAACTGGTGGGGGTGATGTCATCTCACTTATTATCAGCTCTTCTGATGCTATGACCAAATCCAAATCTCTTGGACCTCTTGTTCCCTTTATTACATGCTGCCTAAGACATTTATCCCTCAAGAATTCTAGAAATTCTATTTCCTTATTGTTACATGCATCTTCCTCTCCCCAATTTATACTGCTGTAGTTAAAATCTCCCATAACGATCATTCTTCTTGCACTTGACAAACTCAACTTTCTAAACATCTCCTAGTCCACACCCTCTGTGCTCTTTGGTTTGTAACAACACCCCACTAAATATCCTGTCTTGCCACCTCTACCTCACACCATATGCTTTCAAAATTCTTAGTGTTACTGCCTTCCAAAGCCTCCACTGTTAGAGGACATAAGTCGTTACTTATCATAAGCAGTACTCCACCACCATGCTTTCCCTTCCTATCCTGCTGAAAAATGCTGTACCCTGCTACTTCTATTCCTGTTATTATATATTCTTCTGTCAAGCACTTCTCAGTGATCCCAATAATCTTTAGACAGCACCATCAATTTCTCTCCTTTATTACGGATACTGCTGGCATTGGTATAAAGCATAAAAATGCAACTGTTTCTGTACCCAGCATTATCCCCTCTAGACTCCACTGGGCTCACTGCTACCTGATGTTATCCCCCAGCATCGACACACTGACTCGTTCAGAACAGCAATCTCTCCAGATGCGTACGTCCCTCCTCATTCAAATGCAAGCAGTCTCTCGCATACAATTCCTGTCTGTCCTCAAATGTTCTCCAAGCATCCACATATTCCAATCCTCTCTTCTGACACATTCTAGCTATTATATTATTCAATATGACTGCTCTTCTGCTCAGCTCGTCACAATCATACCTAGCCAACATGCACACTATCTTTCCTCTCTGCGTCTTCTTTCATACTACTTCACGCAAGAATCTCATATCTCACGCTGACGAATTTACATTACCTCTCAAGTCATTTGTTAATAACATCACAATCATCTCATCCACCCTTTAACCCCTCTTAATTGCCATAGACACACTTTCTATTGTTCCTCCAGGAAAACACTCCTCACGCATCCTATCTCGCAAGTGACAAATACCTTGGACAGGGGAGATGCATATACAGTGGGGTACTCAGATTTTGCAAAAGCTTTTGATAGACTGCCATATGGCAAGCTTGTAAATAAACTGAAACAGATGTGACTGGTTGTCAGAAAGTTGTATATGGGGGATCAGTAATTCAAAAGAGGAAGGTACTAGTGATATGTACTACATGGATCAATTTTGGGACCATTCTTGTTCAATTTATGTGTTAATGATATTGGAATGGGTTTAAATAGTGATATGCAGCTGTTTTTGCAAATGATGCAAAATTGAGGAGAGCAATGCAGAGTCAGGCAGATGTTATGGCCATGAAGGAGGACTTGAATAAATTGAATGAATGGTAGGTAAGTGGAACTGTTAGTTCAATATTGAAAAGTGTAAGGTTTTGAATTTGGTAAGACGATGGGATGCCAAGTATTCACTTGGTGGGTAAATTTTAAAGGAAGTAGAGGAGATGAAATATCTAGAACTGATGGTGGACAAGGACCTGAAATTCAGGGAAACATGGCACAAGTTGTGAAGCCATCACATCAGATAATGGCAATGGTGCAGAGGGCCCTGACGTACAGAAACAAAGAGATCATGATGCCATTGTATAAGAGAGGTGATATGATTGATAACAACCCCTGACTAACTTATATGAGACATATAAGTTAGTCAGGGGTTGTTATCAGGTTGACATAGAGGAGATTTTTCATTGAATGGGAAAGGGGTTTAGAACTAGAAGTAATCACTGGAAATTGTATTAGGAGGGTGTGAGCAGCAGGTTCTCTGCATGGAGAGTGGTTGGCGAGTGGAATACATAGGCTGAGTGTGTTGTGAATGTAGACATATTGAATCAATTTAAGGTATGGTTGGATGAGCGTTGCGTGCAATAATGTGTACCTCCCATGATGAGTCTCTGACTCTATGGAGGTCAGATGTGAATAATAATAATAATAATAATTATTATTATTATTATTATTATTATATAAAAGAAGCAGTAAGTAATCTTGTGGTTCATGTTTCATCATGTAATAGAAATTAAGTGGCTATTTTAACACTAGCCATCATATGAACTTTTGGAATGTGTCTTGGAGTAACAGTGTAGTAATTATGAAGTAATCAGTAAATAAATGGAGTAATTAGTGAAAGACAACAATGTAGCAGGAAGGATAGTTTGTATGTTGTCCAGGTATGAAATGATGAGTTGCAATGGAGAGCAAAGATCTTTGAATGGAATGTTAGCAAAAATGCATGAAGAGAAGGGAATACATTTTGTGAACATGTGAGATAAGTTTCAGGGATAAATGGAGCTGTATAAGAGCAATGGACTGCATCTGAATTGTTTTGGAGTGAGTCATTTGAGAAGTGTAATGAGTGATACAAACAAGGTATCAGTGGTACAACAGGAAAGTAAGTTGGACAGGAAAATGGAATTGGTCAGGGAGGTTGGGAGGAAACTGTGTAAGGAGAGTGGATTCTGGAAGTGGTAATGAATGCACATATGTGGATGTTCAAGAAGAAGGCACCGTGGAGGCAACACAAGATGAATGTTGGTGATGATCAGTTTCATAAGGAGTAGGTCAGGAAGATATGGGCAACTCAATTGGTAAGGGCAGCAAAAGTATGAGAATAAATTAGCCAATCAAGCTAAGAAAAATTCTAGTGAGTTCTTTTGATATGTGGCAAGTAGAAGGGAAAATTACCATAGGAGGATGATGCTAGTTGATGACACTGGAAGACTGGTAACCAATGCAGAGGATATGGGTGAATTATTCAATGATCAGTTTATTGGTGTATTTCATCCTCATAAGGCAACATCAGGAGAAGCTGGGTGTAGAATGAAGGGCTATGAGAAATACAGTAGATGCCATCTTACTATTCATTATCTCTGCTCTTCTTCTCAATTCACTACTGTAATATCTGGAAACACACTAATGACTTTTCCGACAACACTATAATCCTTTACCAGCAGTAATAACTTCTTTAAGCCTCTGTCAACTTCATTTTTTTTCACCAATTAAGTCATTTGTGCCCACAACTACTATTAATTTTGATGTCCTCTCTTTCCTTCTCTGCAATGCACCAGTTATTATTATTATTCATGACACCTCCAAGGAGTCTGAAAACTCGTCATCGCAGGAGGACACCTACTGTACGACTCTCCCTCTCCACTACTACACAGAACCTCTACTACCAATCACCTACATCAATGCCATCTACTGCCCACAACTACCACCACCACAGCTAGTATTTTTTGTCTGTAAATTGCGTGTGTTCCGAAGGGCCGATTTGTCTGTATGTGGGATAAAAACCTGAGTTTCCGGGAGAAAAAACCCTGCTACCTCCATATGAGATCGGCTAACTCACCTTCAATTGAAAAATTCCATATAAAGATTTCTCCCGTCATGAAGAGAATCGAACTTAGGCCTTTTCCAATTGAAGGGCGCAACATATCGTCGTTCTTCCAATTGCGCTATGGAGGCACTTATTGTTCCACTAGAAAGCATATTTTGTGCACTTTATTCATCATCACATTTCTAATGATTGAGTCCCTAAAAAAAATATATGATATATATTTTCTCACATTTTTTGCCTCTTTCTTCATAGTTAACTTCCTCCTCATTCTCACCAGCAAATTCCTTCTTTAGATGTTTAATCTCCCAAACAGCCAGGACGTCTATAGACATCCAGCTAAATCTGGATATGATTCAGCCCACCTGCTGAAAGACAGGATAAGAAGTGCAATTTGACCATCATGTCCATTAGAAGGTGTGATAAACCCTCATGCTGAAATGAACGGTTAATCAGATTATCTCACATTTGTAGCTTCCTCTCAGTTGCCATATAACAAGAAACACACTTCCCTGTTCTATGCTGGGTAACTGGATCTTAGTTATATATAGGATAGACTACAAATAAAGAAATTATTTATATTTTTGTTTTCTCTTTTTATTGTACAATACAATTTTAATGTCTGGACAAAATAAAGATCTTGCATGATTTCTTCTCTTAAATATTGTCTTACCTTGGAGAACCAATTTCATTTTTAATTTATTTGCGCTAATTTTTTTCTAATCGCTTACTAGACAAAAGATTTTTCTTTGTTCTCGAAGAAATTAATTCACGATAATTATTTGAAATATTCTTTTAAAAAAAGAAAAGAAAACCGGCTGCCGACGTTCCAGATTATATTATTTTTATTTTTGTACAAAACCATCAAAATCGAATAATACTTCACAGATTTCCTTTAAGACACGATTGAGCAACTTTGCTTTATAGAGAATAACATGAAATTCTTTAATCATATCACTAAATTTTTTCTTTATATTATATACTAATCTTCTGTTCTTTGTACTTTCACTTTCTTGGTTTCCTTATATAATTGGTCATTACAAAAGGAAATTAACAGTTATGATTTAAATTTATATGTAGATATTTTCTGCATAATTCAGATATTTTATTCTCAAATTTTTAAAGTAAGCGATACATTTGCTTATTTTTATCATTCAAAATATGTATATCAGTTTCATTTCCTTTCACAATAGAATTGAACTTTATTTCGCCTCTGATTATCTTGCACAAATAATTTGTGCAAGATATCTGAAAAAGCCTGCTCTCGAAATGTATTGGTCTGCAGACTGGATTCTGAACATGCCAATATTTCGTGATGTTATGATTGAAAGACCATTCAGTCTCATCATGAAGTATTTGCATTTTCAGAATAATGAGGAATACGATCAGGCAACACATCCTTGTCCCGTATTCAATAAAATTTATGATTTTCTGATGAAAATCTGTCAGAAATGTAGATCACTCTACATTCCTGAGAGAGACTTGAGTATCGATGAAAGCCTTATGCCATTCAAAGGTAGACTGAAATGTAAGCAATATATTCCCAAAAAGAAAGCGAAGTATGGAGTAAAATTTTTTATGCTTTGCGAATCGGAAAGTGGATATCTTTGGGATTTCAAACTTTATACGGGAAAGCAAACTGTAATCGAGCATGATAAATATTCGGATCTCCCCTTGTCGATGCATGCAGTAATGCAGTTACTAGACCCTTTACTGGGGAAAGGTTATTGCATTACAATGTATAATTACTATATGTGTCCTAAACTCGCTGATTTGCTTTTTTAGCATCATACAGATAGTTATGGTACTGTAAATGCAAAAAGGCAAGACATGCCACCAGATCTGGCTTCAGGAAAGCTATCGAAGGGGGATATCTGAGCGTATCAGTGAGGGAAAGTCTTTGCACTACGTTGAAAAGACAAAAAAGATGTTTTTCTGCTGTCTTCCCTGCACACTCCATCAACAGAATCCATGGAGAAGCATGGTTTGTAGAAATAAAAACCCATTGCTGTGTGTGCATACACCGACACTATGGGTGAAGTTGGCAGGTGTGATCAGTAGCTATCATTCTACTCTGTAATGAGGAAACAGCATAAAAAATATTACAAAAAAGTGTTTGGACATATATCAGATTTTGTTATTTGGAACAGTTTCCTCCTGCACAAGAAAAAATGTTTGTCTACCACAACATATCTAGAATACAGAATAGAAATTGTGAAAGCATTGCTGCATGCACATGCACCTTCATCAGCAAGCAGAAAAACAGGCAATCCTGCCAGACATCTGAGGTTGAACGATGCTAATTCCAACCATTATCACAAAAATCTACCACCAATGGCTAATAAAAAAAACCTACACGCAAATGTTATGTACGTAATTATAAAAAAAACAGAAAGGAAATAAAAATCTTGTGCTTTGAGTGTAAAACTGCTTTGTGTGTTCACTCTTGCTTTAGGATGTTCCACACTGTTCAAGAATTTTAAATTCTGAACAGTATGAAATAAAAAATGTTTCTTTTCAGGGCAATCAAAACAGTCCTTTTCAGGACTACAAATATTGATAGAGGGATACCTGAAAGCACTGTTTCCTTTTCATCTTGAAGGCTAATTTTTAAGTTCTTTTTATAACATAGAAAGATATTTGTCGAAGGAATAAAATATAAGAGGAACTGGAATACTCTTTCCAGTTCCTCTGGAACTGGAAAGAGTATTCCAGGTAAAGTACTTCACCAAAACAATAAAAAATAATAAAATAAAATCAAACCTATATATATATATATATATATATATATATATATATAAGGATAAGCCTTTCTATGTCACGTTTTTTGAAATGTTTTGAAACTCAGGGGCTACCCTGAGTGTCGAGTCTTCAAAGGTTAAGTCATCAGAATTCGAGGAGAACAAGCCTACCAGTCCGGAACATAGTTTGTTGGGCATAGAGCCCCCCCCAGTTAATAAATGAAATATATAAATAATATTGAGTGGTAATGTAAGTCGGGCAACAAGAGATATGAGGTTTTTGATTGAGACTGTACGGAAGAAGACAGAGAGAGGAAAAATAGTGTGTGTGTTGCCTAGGTATGATAATGATGAGCTGAGCAGAAGAGCAGTGATGTTGAATGGCATAATAGCAAGAATGTGTGACAAGAGGGGACTGGTATATGTGGATGCTTGGAGTGCGTTTGAGGAAAGAGAGGATTTGTATGCGAGAGACCGTTTACATTTGAATGAGGAAGGAAGTAGGCATCTGGAGAGATTGCTTTTTGAACGAGTCAGTGTGTCTCAGGGAGAATGATAGCAGGGGTGGCCTCTTGTGGGAATGGATACTTGAGAGAAGGGAGACGATGCCGGGTGACACTGAGCCCAGTGGAGTCTAGAAGGGATAATGCTGGGTATAGAAACAATGGTATTTATATGCTTTATACTAATGGCAGAAGTATCCGGAATAAGGGAGAAGAATTGTTGGCATAGATAGCATCAGTCTAGCCAAATATTATTGGGATCACTGAGATGTGGTTGACAGAAGGGGATATAAAAACAGAAATAAAAGTCGCTGGGCATAGCATTTTTCGTCAGGATAGGAGGGGAAAGCGTGGTGGTGGGGTACTGCTTATGATAAGTGATGACCTATGCCCTCTAAGAGTGGAGGCTTTGGAAGGAAGTGAGACAAATGATTCTGAGAGCATTTGGTGTGAGGTAGCGGTAGGCAAGACAGGATATTTAGTGGGGTGTTGCTACAGACCCAGGAGCACGGAGCATGGGGACCAGGAGATGTTTAGACAGCTAAGTTTGGCAAGTGCAAGAAGAATGATTGTTATGGGAGATTTTAACTACAGTAGTATAAATTGGAGAAAAGAAAATGCACATGTAGTAATAGTGGAATGGAATTTCTAGAATTCTTGAGGGACAAATGTCTTAGGCAACATGTAACAGAGGAAACAAGAGATTCAAGAGTTTTAGATTTGGTTATAGCAGCAGAAGAGTTGATAATAAGAGTTGATAAGAAGAGTTAATAACTGAGATGACATCTCTCCCACCAGTTGGAGAGAGTGACCATATGGTTTTGACTTGGAAAATGAATAGACATGCAGAAGTATCAAAGAGACAGGAACTTATGTGGAATTATAATGCAGGTCATTATAATAGTCTTAGACGTCAACTTTGGGAAGTTTCATGGAGAGAGGAATTAGAAGGCTGGGATATCGTTAGTGCGTGGGAAATTGTGAAAGAATATTTGTTAGCAGCAATGGTAAGTTGTATACCACGAGTGAAGAAGAGGACACAATTTGGAGTAAAGTGGATGACAAACAATATTAAACAGGAATTGCATGTGAAAAAGAGGCTATGGAAGAGATATAAGGAGACAGGTGAAGAGAGGATGCATGAAGAATATAAGACACAGGATAGAAGAGTGACTAGTCTGGTAAGGAAAGCGAAACTGGAATATGAGAGGAGATTGGCCCTAAGATCCAAAGAAAATCCTGGGGAATTTTTTAGCTATGTGGCCAGTAGGAGGAGAAATGACTGTGGAAGAATGATATTCTGGGATAAAAATGGGAATAGAGTGACTGATGCAGAGGACATAGTAGAATTGTTCAATGACCACTTTATTGGAGTATTTCATCCTGGAGGAGTCAGTTTTAATGCTAGAGGGATAGGGCAGGTTCAAGGTTTAGAGGTACAGAGGAGAGTGTGTTTCAGATACTGAGAACTCTGGATGTCAATAAAGCTTTGGGACTGGATGTTATTTCACCACGAGTTTTGAGAGAATGTGCTAAGGAACTGACAGTGCCTTTAACCTGGCTTTTAAATGAAAGTCTGGCTTCGGCAAAGGTGCCCAGGGAATGGAAGGAAGGTAAGATAGTGCCATTGTATAAAGGTGGTAACAGACTAGAAGTGTCTAATTATAGACCAGTCTGTGTGTAATCAGTAGTTGTTAAGATTTTGTAGAAAGTAGTGAGGGACCGTATACAGCAATGGGCAGATGAGGTTAATGTTATCTGTGAGAGTCAACATGGATTTGTGAAAGGGCGCTCTTGTCTTAGCAATATGCTAGCCTTTTATAATAAAGTTACAAGAACATTAGATGAGGGAAAGGCATATACTGCAATTTTCTTAGACTTAGCAAAGGCATTTGACAGGGCGCCACATGATAAGTTGATATTTAAGTTGCAACACATGGGTTTGGATGTCAGATTGGTCAACTGGATTCAGGATTGGCTGTCTGATAGGTATCAGAGAGTTGTGTATGTTGGAGCAGTTTCAAGGAGACAGAAGGTTACAAGTGTGGTCCCACAGGGCTCAGTACTAGGCCCTATATTGTTTAACCTTTATATCAATGACATTGCCAGTGGATTGCAAGGGGATATTCAGTTGTTTGCGGATGATGCGAAGCTGGGAAGGATTATTAGTAATAGTGCAGATGTGGTAGCCCTGCAAGAGGATTTGAATAAGCTAGATAGATGTGCAAATGAATGGGGGTTTCAGTTTAATGCAGCAAAATGTAAGGTCTTGAGGTTTGGGAAATATCGATGGGATGCTGCATACTCTATGGGAGGAGTTATACTGGAGGAAGTTGGAGAGACAAGCGATCTGGGGTTGATAATTGATAGAAACCTGAAGTTTAGGGGACATATTGCAAAGGTGGCAAAGGTAACACAGAGGATTGCTGCAATTATGAGAAGGACACTGACCTGCAGAGATAAGAGGGTTACCATTCCGTTGTATAGGTCTCTGATCAGACCAGACTTGGATTATTGTTCTCAGATTTGGTCCCCAGGATTTGAAGGGGATCAATTAACTGTGGAAAAGATACAAAGGCGGATGACAAAGATGATCTCAGGACTGTACAAGGATAGTTATGAGAATCGGCTGAGGGAATGTGGACTGCAGAGTTTGGCGGATAGAAGAAGGAGAGGTGATATGATTGAGACTTTTAAACTGTTGAGAGGTGGTTACAGGGTTGGCACTGGGGAGTTCTTTCACTTGGTTGAACAGTGGGAAGCAGTGATGACAAGAGGCCATCACTGGAAGTTACGAAAGGAAACTGTGAGCAAGAGGGTGAGGAGTGGTTTCTTTGCATGAAGGGTGGTTGAGCCATGGAATGCATTGCCTGATGGAGTGGTGAGAGCAAGAACGGTCAATGAGTTTAAGGAGTGGTATGATAGACTTTGTGTTTCTTAGGAGGAATCTCCCCTCGATGGTCTTGACAGACTTTATGTTCTTAGGAAGGACCTCCCACGACGAATCTTTTGACTCCATGGAGGCCTGAATAATAATAATAATAATAATAATAATAATATAATAACATGAACATTTTCACCTTGCCAACACTCAACATTGATGTGATATGGATTCCAAATTTCTTGTTACGGAGATATATATATATATATATATATTACGAAGTTTTGTAATAAAAATTTCTGCTACAATGAAGTTTGACAGAATCAACAATATTATTACTACCTTATTTCTGTTTCTTGTGTGGGAGAAAAATGGTAAAATGTCACTCTTATAATTATATCAGATGTTATAATGGCAAAAATAGTAAGAAAAAAGTCATTTGCACTTTCTCCTTCAAAACAGAAAGAAAGAACATTGTAAATTCAGACAGTGGAAAAGAAAATACTACATATTTTTCTTCTGTTATCTGATTTTTTTTTCTTGTAGTACAAAGCAGAAATCACTGCATATAACATGGAATCTGCAGGAGGGAAAAAATCTGGAAATTGGTTACATTAAAACGAATAGAGAAATCATGTCAGAAAAATTATTCACATAAGATTCTAATAACACCAGACATAACATTTTCTTCTAGATTAGATATCTAAAGTAACTGAACCTTTGCTACTATCTTACACTAAAATGAATGGGTATGTTCCCCAAGTGATTTACGTTTGTAACAGTTGTCTTGCAAACAATTTATGAAATAAATTCTCTGAAATATCCGCAGATTGATTAGGTCTAACCCCCCCCCCCGCAAAAAAAAAGAAGATTATGTAATGCATATGCACCTTTTCTTTGAAAATAAGTCAAATCCTCTTTTTCAAGATAATTGTATGAAATAATTTCTAATTTTTCGATAATTAAAGTGAAACTGATCATCATAAATTAAGAAATTATTTTGGTATAAATAATGCATGAGCATGTAAACGAAATATCAGTATTTCTGTTAGGATATCTGTAATCAACAATTGAAAAGGAAACAAGACATTCTTGATGTATTCTGCACTACAGCTTGAGGCACTTTAGTGCAACTTTAGTGTTCTCCCCTTTCTTTCTCAATAGCACTGAGTGTAATAAGCCTTCCGCTTTTCCTCCAGTTAAGAGGATATTACCAAGTATTTATAAGAAGTAGATAATTTCAGAAAGAGCTTCCAGCAGCAGAAGAAGTAATATTTAGATTTTTTTAAAGAAAAACAAACAAAAATAATACTACTGAACTTTCTTTTGTGTGGTATGCATATAAACAATTTTGCATGGTGAAAATATAGCATATTATTTCTAAAATTTCACATAATTTCAGCAGACAGTAGAACAGCGGGTTTTAGATTGCAAATAAATAGTACAGAATTAGAAGCTTCATGGTACAATTTGATTGCCATATATCTTTTGTCAAAATGGTAAAATGAAGTAATAGATTTTGAATACTGTCTAGAAAAGCTTTTAAATATGTAGAAATTTAGAGTAGTTATGCAATTGAGTTCCAGGAGAGGATAAGGATGGGGGGGGGGGGGGGAAGCATTAGAAAATATTCAAAATGAGCAAAAATTTTGAATCATTCTGTATATGATATTTTTCATATTATATTTTCATCATATCTATGAGGATATGCACTGGATATTATCGTAATATGCATAATACAAATAAATAAATAAATAAAAGATGAAGGCGAAGAATCACTGTTAAAATATCATTGAATATAAATTTTTGATACCAAAAAGACTCGCAGTCGGAAACCAATTAATGCAATTTAGCATTTTAACTTTTTTTTTTATTTTGTCTTTATGAATAACAAAAACCCGTTTCTAAAACTAATGTGATGATCCATATAATGCTATTTGGCTAGAAACGTAAGCAAAAGGACATATTTATTTCAATAAATATTATTTAAAATATAAATATTTGACATAATATTTTCAAAGCAAACATTTGAAAATTCTGAAACTCGAAAAAAATTGTTTCTATATTATAAGTAAAGTGAAATAACAATCAGCGCAACTCTTCCAGTGCACTGATTTGTAGAATAAAATACACCAAATTTACTAAATAGATTCATTGCAAAGGCTGATCGGTGGTCATTTCAGGATTGATTTTTTTCAAATATGTGAAATTCGTTTCAATTTTTGGGAAGAGACACAATAAATCATTTTAGAAGCAAAAAAGGTCAAATAACTTAGGACAGTAAATGAAATTCTAAGCAATACAATAGACGTAAAGACAGGGGGGCACAAAGGTCACTCAGCAACAGTTAATCCACTGATGGCTATAGAATAGCCATAACGAGATTAACGGCAGAGGGAGGTAATGATAAAAGGCATTATGTCAACGAAGTTTTGATCCATGAAAAAAAGCTAGGGAGAGCTGACTATTTCATCCACACCAGCCGGTTGTGAGGTTAATATTATCTTCCAGATGTTTTATTTCACTTTTCACTGACTCTTGCCTAAGCTCTTCTACTATGGCCCCGACTCTTGTTCCCATTTTTAATTGCTCTGATCTATCAACAAACTTTTCACATACATTTTGTTCACTCTAACATTCTACAAATCTTTCATATTTTTTGGCACATACATGAAGCAATTTTCGTAATGTATTCATTGGGAAAAATACATTATTTTTCCCAATGAATACATTGGGAAAAATAAATTTGATCTTCATGCAGAAGCTTTCTGGGCTGCCAACATTCAGTAAGAACAAAGTAGAAAACGCAATATAAACAAACAAAAATTTGCAACAACAAACATTTCTGAAGGTATGCTAAAAAACAGGCATGCATTTCTGAAGCTGTGCTAAAAAAAAAAAAACTTTTTTTTTTAGCACAGCTCAAATCTACTGCTACATTCACTCTCGACACTAGCAGGTGATAACAATTGCCATGGCCTGGCCAAATGTTATTGGGATTAGTGAAACATGGTTGATGGAAGATGATATACTGACAGGAATAGAAGTCACAGGGTGTAGCATTTTTTGGCAGGATAGGAAGGGCAAACACAGTGGTGGGGTATTGCTTATAATAAGCAGTGAGTAATGTTTACTCACAGTTTGGGAATTAGAGGGAGGGGAACAGTTTTGAGGGCATATTTTGTGAGGTAGAGTCAACAGATCAAGAGTATCATTTAGTGGGTGTTGCTATAGGGAGGAAATACAGAGATATTTAGTGGGATGTTGCTATAAGGGAGAAAATAAAAAGGATGAGGTGAGAATGAGCAGGAGATGCTTAGACAGTTGAGCTTGGTGAGTGTGAAAAGATTGATTGCTATGGGTGATTTTAACTATAGCAGCATAAATTGGAAAGAAGAAACTGTATGTAGTAGTAGTAGTAAGGGAATGTAACAGCTGGAATTTTTGAGGAACAAATGTTAAGACAACCTGCAGTAGAAGGAGCAAGAGGTTCAAGAGTTTTGGATTCAGTCATTGAATCAAAGGATATCTGACTGTAATCTGATGGCATTTCTACACACGATTAAGAGAGTGACCATGTGATTTCGATTTGGAGGATAAATAGACATACAGGAGTATCAACGAGAAAGGAATTTATGTGGAATTATAAGGCAGGGGATTATAACAATCTTAAAAATCATCTTGGGGTTTCGTGGATAGACGAATTGGAAGAGCAAGATATGATCAGCGCATGGAACTAGAGAAGAGCTATTTATTAGCAGCAATAGCATGATGTATACCTGAAAAAAAAGAACACAATTTGGTGTAAAGTGGATGACAAATGATATTAGATTGGAAATGCAGGCTAAAAAGAAGTAAGGAAAGAGATATAAGGGCACCATGGAGAGTAGATGAATGAAGAATATAAACTAAAGCCAGGAGAGTGACAAGTATGGTAAGGAAGGCAAAACTCAGTGTGAAAAGAGACTGGACCTGAGACCCAAAGAAAATCATAAGGAATCCAGTAGCGGAAGGGATGATTCTGGAAAAATGACACTGTTTTTCCTCATGATGTTTTAGTTATAGCATATGGGTTTAGATGTCAGGTTATCAAATTGAGGATTGCCTGTCTTGATAGATATCAGACAGTTGTGTATGCAGGAGCAGTATCAAGGAAGCAGAAAGTTACAAGTGGAGTCCCACATGGCTCAGTACATGGACCAGTTTAAGCTTTGTATCAATGACACTGAGAATGGATTGCAAAGGGAATATTCAGCTGTTTGCAGATTATGTTTGCAGATGGGAAGGATTATTAATAATACTAATGTGGTAGTGCTTCAGGAGGATTTCTATAAGCTAGACAGATAAGCAAATGAATGGGGGATCAGATTCATGCAACTAAATGTAATCTTTTGGAAGTTTGGGATCCATCCATGGAAGTTTCATGCTTTGTCAGAGGAACTATACTAGAGGAAGTGGAGGTATGTTGTTGGATGTTGACCAGCAGAGAGAGAAACATTGTGGTTCCATCATATACAGCCCTCATCAGACCAAATCTAGACTATTAGGCTCAGATTTGGTCCCCCAGGATTTGAAGAGGATAAATTATCCTTGGAAAGAGTACACCGGTGGATAACCAAAATGATATTAGGACAGTACAATGTTAGTTATGAGTATAAACTGAGGGAATGTGGACTGCAAAGTTTGTTAGACAGAAGAAGTGATATGACTGAGACATATAAAATGATGATAGGTAGTTACAGAGTGACACCGGGTAGTTCTTTCATGTGGTAGAACAAGAGATCATCCCTGGAAGTGGCAAAAAAGGAAGTCTTGAGTAAGATGGTGAGGAGCAGCCTTTTTTGCATGGAGGGTGAGTGGACCATGAAATTGATTTCCTGATAAGGTTGTGAGAGAATGATCCGTGAATGGGTTTAACGAATGACATGAAATACTTTGTACTGTTTAAGGTAGGCCTCTCACAACAAGTAATGTGACTTCATGGAGGTTCTGAATAATAATGATAAAGATATTTTATAGAATGAAGTGAATGAAACCATGCAATCTGGCAGGATAAATGGATCATCCCCGGAATTTGGAGAAGTGAATAACAATTATCTTTGAAGCAGGAGAGCGGTAGGCTAGTGTACAAAGACCAGATTTTTCTCCTCTGAGTGTGAGCGAATGAGTAAAATGAGTTGGCAGCAAATGGTAAATGCATCATTCATGATTAAATTTAATGAGGTATGATAAATGTGGTGTGAGTGAAGTAAGTCTTCCACAATAAGTTTTTGGATTGTATGGAAGTACCCACACAATAATAAACTAATACTGTAATTGAAAAGTTCATTTGTGAGAAGGATATTCCAATATTAATATGTAGTAGCAACATAGTTCATAAAAGTTAACTCTAAACTGTAAAATCAAAATCAGATGAAGCAATGTGTGATGAGATATAAATTTATCCATGAAATGTGGAAAAAAACGTTTAATTTATGATAAACAAAAATTAAAACATATCCTACAATCTTTGCAGAATGCTTATATAGGTAAATATTTTCTTGCTTACCAAGTATTACAGTCTTTCTGAAGTGTATTACCTTCTTCAAACTTCTGATTCCCATGCCTGCAACCACAACTTGAGGGACTGACACAGTGTCCAGAATTTTCATCTAGAACATAGCCAGCTTTACATCTGGAAGAGATGAAACAATCACAAAATTACATTTATCTATTTAAGGAATCATATACAGTATAAATACAATATCATAATCATTTAATTTCCATGCAATGAAAAGTTTCATTCTAGGACATCATCCAAGTAAAAAATCCAAGTGCACAACTGCACATGCATCTTTCCTGGAGTGAGTGATTGGTGGATTACCGACTCGATATAGAGTGACTGTAGCATCAGCAACGTGCTCGTTCAGCAGTGCAGGTGAAACTTGTTTTCGTTAACATGACATGGATTTGCCTTTTGACGATCTAAGTTTTAAAGAACTTTTGGCACTTTTCAGGCATTTAGGCAACATCCTAAACACAAAATGGCCCGATAAAGTCGGAAAATACCAGGTCATTGAAGTGGAGACAGAGGACCCCCAGCCCTCTGAACTTCCTCTCTCTTCACATGACAAAGCCAGCGAGCCAGCAACAACAACTGATGACAGTTCTATTTCAAATTCCAGTGACTTTCAGGAGGTAAGACAGAAGAAGAGAAAGAAAAAATCCCCTGCAGCAGATCCTGAAATAATACCTCAGACCTTGGAAACTACAACTCCTATGGACACATCAGCACTATCTGTTGAAAGAACAGAGACAGATACATTGACACAGCCGAACGAGAGGATTCCACCAGTAATCTTGAGATCTAAAGAAAACTGGTCGTCACTTGCAGAGACGATAAAGAACGATAACATCAAGTTCTCATCAGCTAAAAACACCGACGATGGAGTTTGCATACAGCCCGAAGGAGCAACGAACTACCGCCAGATCACCAGACTTATGGATGAACAGAAACTCCCATATCACACTTACCAACTTAAAAGTGAAAAAAAACCTTAAGGTAGTCATCAGAGGTCTGGCAGAAACTATAACAGTTGATGAAATAGCTACTGACCTCAGATCACAAGGCCTTGAACCAATTAAGATCTCGCACATGTACCGTGCAAACAAGTGCGCCATGCCTCTGGTCTTAGTGGAGATCAGTAAAGACCACAGAGAAATTTACGATCTTACGATAGTCTGCAACTTAGTCATCAAGACCGAACCACTCGGAAGAAAGGCATCTGCCGGTCAATGCCATCGCTGCCAAAAATTTGGGCATGCACAAAAGTTATGTAAATCAGATTACAAGTGCGTAAAGTGTGGCGACAGCCATCCCTTGCACACTTGCACAAAATCACAGTCTACACCTGCTAAATGTGCTAATTGTGGCAGCCCACATCCAGCCAATTATAAAGGCTGCTCAATTCACCCATCTAACCTATGGAAGATATGAGTGGCGTTTGCCCCGCCAACTCAGATTCAAGCCACGAAACCTTCGCCAGAAATCATAGTGCGGCGTGTTACAGCCGATAAAACATACGCTTCTACGGTCACTCCGCAAATTTTACCTGGAGCTAGACAGCTTACAGCCAAAACTCTGCACTGATTCTTGCTGCCTCACTAGGGGAGAATGCTAATGGCCTTTAGCAACATGAACCCCAGCCAAGCCGACACTAAGAAATTCCTCAGGAATATCCAAGTCATCTTCTCCATGATCAACAAATGACATGCTCTCCTGCATCTCAATGCTGATATCCTAGATATTTCCACATTGCTCCGTAACACTACCACTACTTATTCACCTAAGCAGCTTTTCATTCCAAGCAACTCATTCAGGAGTTTTCTAAGTGCCCGAAAGCTGCTCTGCCTTTCGGCTCATGTGCTTCCACATTGCCCTAAATAGGGTGAGCCAAGTGATCGTTAATTTTTAATACAGATCCATTTCCTAGTGATGAAGGGATCAGAATCCATGGGATTGAAATCCATCGAGCCACAGAAGTTAACAGTTAACAGCATCTCTCCTGTCTAAGGAATTCGTTACCATTTATAGTACATGAGTAAGTTAATAAAACATGACCTCCCTTCAACAAACCCATGTTGATAACCATAGAGAATACTGCTGTTATCAACCCATGTCTGTATCCCAGTTCTCAGCAATCCCTCTAGTACATTCGCCACAACTCCAGATATACAGATTGCCCTATAATTTGTAGCCACAATCTTATTACCAACTTTATGCAGTGGAACAATTTTACTTTCCTTCCACTCCCTTGGAACCTCTGCTGTTATAAGACCCATATAGGCATGTCATGCCAATGCTACTGCAAATTCCCTAGAACATTCCCTTAAGATAGTGATGTAATGTCATGAAATACTATTGCCTTATTGACATGAAGGTTACTGATTTCCTCATATACCTCCTGTTCACTCACAATTATGCCATCCTCTCCTATGTCCTCTACACTTAAGTTCCTCATAATTTCACCCTTATAAACTGAATACCTTGACAATGTCTTCTGCACTTACCATTCTACCATTTTCATCCATTAACATCATCTTACCACAATATCATTCTTCCTTCTATTTGCCACCTATTTAACTTGTTCTTTATGCTCTTCATGTAACTCATTATTACCATTATTCATCTTGTACTGCTCCAAAGTACCTTCTTCTTCCAGATATCATGCTTAAATCCCTAATTCATCTATTTTACAGCTACCTTATTCAGCCTTTTGAACATTATATATATATATATATATTACCCTTTTCTTCAAAGAAGTCTGCATATGGCTAGACTCAAACCAGGTGATCACTTGACATGATCACCCTCACCAACTGGAAGAAAGTACGAAACCCCACACTCAATAACATCCTCTGATGAAAAATGAAAACCAGATCTAAAACTCTCAATCCCTGCATGCCCACATGTTGCCTGAGATATTTGTTCTCAAGAATGCAAGAATTTCATTTTCCTTATTCCAAAATGCTATCTCTTCATTTCAATTTATACTACCATTAAAACTGCTTATAATAATTACCCTTTCTTATCACCACCCTCCACATTCTCTGCCTATAGTAACATCTAACCTATCAACCTCCATCTCACTGCATCATAACCATCATCTCTATTTTCCTCTTTCATGTCTATCTACCTTACATGGACATAATTATCCTGCTATCATCAGTAGCATTCCCCCCTCCATTATTGTCCTTTCTATCCTTGAAAAAAACACTGTACCCTTGCACTTTTGTTATGGTTAGGATACCATCTTCTTTCAACCAAAATATTTCACTTTGTCACAATGATTTGGGCAATTAACGCAGTCAGTGAAACTATTTCATTTCCCTTATTTTTTAAAGTTCTAGCATTTGGAAATAAACACAGTAGTTCAATTTTATGTCAATAACCAGTCCAACTTGTTGATTGTGATTTCCCACCATACCTGCCATTGCCCAATCACCTTTATCACCACTTACCACATGTGTCTACGCTGTCTTAACTTTGCCATTCACATCCTGAACTATTCCATTTCTATGCTGATCATTTCCATACATACATATATACATTAACTACTATTTTCAACATCCCTATGCCTTGTCTCCCTGTCAACCCAGGATGCTCCCATTTCCCCGTCCCTCTTGAATTCCCATTCTCTCTTTATCTCTTACATTACTACTGTTCCCATTGCCAAGCATTTCTGTCTCTTCAATACCACTCCCCAAATCTTTCACTTCATCTCTTTCTTCTGATCTCTTGCTTGTATAACACACTGCACTTCCATCTAGCAACACTTTCTCCGGTACACTCACTTCAAAGCCATTCAAATACAGCCCATCACATTTGTATCCATTCTTCCTTCAAATACATCCACAAACTGTACTCCCTTCTCTTCACAGATCTCCACTAGCATACCATTTGTTAGCATACCGTTGATTTTGATTCTCTGTATTACTCATCATTGTCATAGCTTAGCACTATACCTTTCACCTTTTCCACTATATGTTATCTTTCACTCTTCTTCTCAATAACCTCCTGATATCAATCCTTACATTCTCCTTATGCCCACTTAAATAATTTTTTCCTACAACCACCAGTAATTCTCTAGCTTGTTTTCACCTCATGCCCAAAGCATGAATTATCTTGCTCTTTCTCCCTCCTGGATAACAGACCTTATGGACTCTTTCATTAACCGATCTTCTAATAATGGACTCTCCATACACTACTATTCTTGAATTACTTGGCACCTCTTTCATCCTTTTTTATTTCATTCTATTCTTCTGCACACTTTCAGCTATTTCCACTAAACGTCTAATAACACTCCACATATGGCTTGCCTGAGAGTGTGGTTGTGCAGGGAATTTTGAAGTGTTTAAGTATGATGAGTTGTGTGTATGATAAAGGGATCTTCTAGATGAGTCTGTCTTTGACTCCATAGGAGTCTTAGGATGATAATAATAATAATAATAATAATAAAATCTTCATTTCATTTTTCATTTTGAATGACTGTTTCGTCCAATCATGCATTCTGACAATTTCAGTCTCTTTCATTCCATAACCTCGAAGTCTTGCTACCTCTCTTTCTGCAGTACCTTTGCTTCTGCATTCTGTCACTCCCTCAATGTCACTAGCTTTCATTCCATTTCCATTGTTCTCATTTCCACTATCTGTCATTTCTTCAGTCTGATATGCATTCGTTAAGTTCATAATCTAATAAAATATCGCACTTCCAACAAATGTATAGTTTCTCTCGTCTTCTGTAATGATCTATACTTTTAAAGTCTTTTGAGGAATGAGATTTAAATATATATATATATATATAATATAATATAATATAAAAATATTGTACTCTATACTTATCTGAGACTTTGGAATACATTCATACTTTGCTGATGTTCACAGTTTCCTTACAAGATGGTCACATTAACATATCATAACTGTGAAAACTAAGTCTAGACTAAAGTAATGTAAATTATAGTATTTAAATTTTAATTCAAGATGTGTCATATCAATAACTTTCATAACATTAATGGATATCCTGGATAAACGATGTCAAATGAATGTGGATAAGTGTAAGGTTATGCATTTCGAGATACAACGATTGAGTGGTGCATCCAGAGAGGAGGCCAAGGGGCCCTGTGTCCACAGAGGAAAAAGTTACAAAACACTAGAAAATTTTCCAAAATACTTTTCCTAATTAAAATTCGTTTTTTATTTATATTGTGTCATGTCTTCTATTTCTATACTACTTATGAATTAGGGGTCACATAAGGTGAGAGAACCCTATAGCAGTGTTTCTCAACCTATGATCTGCAGACCACAGGTGGTCCGCGACGATGGGACAGGTGGTCCACAGGCTTAAATTAACCAAATAAATCTATATATTTTAATTATCCAAACAAAACAAATTAAAATTGAATAAAATGAATACTTAAAAAAAAAATTGCGGCAGAATGTTTATTCTATGAACATTCTGCCACAATTTTCATTTGTAGTGGCAGAATGATGAGTAATAAAAGAGGGGTGAAGTGAAAAACAATATGATTTTATTGCTTCCCTTGCTGTTTTGTCAGATTTGAAGTGAATATGTGTTATCCACTTGACCACATTTCGACCAATTGCTTGTTGTTTATTTATTTTTATTGTTGAAGGTTTTCTTCCTTCAACCAAGGCTCAATATATCTTCAAAAGTGCTAAGTAATACTTGGACAAAATGTGTTGTGAGTTAACTCCAGTATTTCTAAATTTTTCGGAAATCGCACGAAAAGCAAGCTGACAATTGAGTTGAAATGCTAACTCTCTTCAACTGAATTCCAATAATACATGAAACTGCCATAACAGCATTCACTATATATATATATCTTAGTTTTAACATGTTTATGAATTTTAACACTTTCGGCTGAATTTTATTGCTGCCAAGCAAACTCACACAATCTAATTAATAACAATAGTTTTTAGTTAGATACTGTGTTTACTGGTGCAACATATGGTTTTGCTTGAGTCTATATATACAGCATAGTTTCTGTATGAGGGGGACATGTGATTTATTAATTAGTGTCGTTTATATCCCAGTTGTCTCTAATTACACTATTTGTTGAGAAATATATTACACAAATTGATTATACCTTATTCACTGACATAATAAAAGTACTTATTTTTCTTGCCTCTGCAATATAGTGGCTATTGGGGGAGGGCATGTTGTTTACGGTGGGAGCAAGCTACTATCGCCCTGCTCTGAATGTGTTTCAGCTTTTTTTCATTTGTGAGATATATGCAAAACTTTTTAATTTCTTTTTTCAAAAAGTAAAATCAGGAGTGCAGGGCGAGTTATATTCGAGTATGTACGGTATTTCAATTATGGATAAGTACATTGGTACCTTCTTTAAACGGAAAAATATCTCGGATGACAGGGATAATACAAAACGAGTTTGTAATGACAGTTTGTGTGTAGTTTCTGAAGGGAAAGAGGTCTGTAACGAATCCACAGAAACACAGAATTCCCATCAGTTGCAATGCGATAATATTAATATGCTAAACGAAAGGAAAGATTTGTTCACTTGCTGGACACTCGACCAGCGGGTCACATTCAAAGGTAAATACAATTGGTTAGTTTGTAGGAACATTTTTCTGTTTTGTGACTTTTCTCCCTTTACGGTAATTATGCCTACATTATTGTGTTATTATTCAACAATTGTTTATTGTTTTGAATGTGTATATAAAGTCAATATCAACAGTAGCCTGATTACGAACGCATGATGAAAGGGACGGGGAGGTTTGGAGCTTCCCCAGATAGTATTCAAAAGGTAAATAGAATTGGTTATTTTGTATAGGGTCCCAAAACTTATTAGTTTAGAATTAACCACTGGGAAAGGATTTGTGTCCACCTCAAAACTCTGAAACAGAATTTGGAAACATTTTCTGAATAACTTTTTATAAGAAATTTCTGTGATTTCACGATCCATTTCAGGCTTGCAGTCACGAGAACGATCTTTCGTTATCGAAAAAAGAGCAGCTAACTGAGCTTTCAAGTGACGGTGAGCTTAAAATGCTTCAGTGAAGAGTGAATTTCCCGAATTATTTGATCAAGTCGAAAATCATCATGCAGTTTTCTACAACCCTTTGCGAAAAACAATTTTCATCACTCCTTCAAATAAAAACAAAATACAGAATTCGTTCTTAGTGTGTGTGCTGATCTTCGACTGAAGTTGACCAATATTGAGCCAGATATCCAGCAACTCTGCAGAGGCCGAGAAGCTGAATCATCACATTAAAAGTAAATAGTGACATAATTATATCATATTTATTTGTTTAATAAAAATTTAATTTTTTTATCTATACATCCGGCCTGGTTGGCCGCCTCTCCAGCCAAAAGGCTGCAAGTTCGAATCCCACAGTGGGCATGGATGTTTGTGATTGTCTGTGAAAATACTAGTGGTAATGATCGGAGGCAGACAGCATTGGTGTAGATGATGATGATGATTGTAGTTGTGGTTAGTGAAGACGGAGAGTTGTAGAGTAGGTGCCCTTCCTTGATATGTCTTTATACTACCTGAAGGTGTTATGTAATAATAATATCGACACACTTCATATGTTGATTGTGCATCACACACTTGGAAATGCTATATCTGTGAAAAATAAGATATTGCATTGGCATAATTGAAAAGGTACACAATTTCTTCAATACCCCTAAAAGACAAGACGTCATTGTAGTTTATAATATTATAATATTAATACCTTTTAAGAGTTATATCTTTATTTAGCTTACAAAAAATATTTGCGTGCACCTTACCATTGTCTAAAATAATGCACAAATCTGACCTCATAATTGCCCTAAATTTTGTTGATGATGTTGTGGCTCAATTAAATACCATTCGTGAAACACCAGATTCTTCATTTAAAGATATTTATGATGAAGTATGTATAAAAGCCAATAATTGTAATATTGATATTAAAAAGCCAAGGACTTCATCAAAACAAACATTAAGGTCAACTGTTCCAGCCGATTCTATAGAAGTGTATTTCAGGAGAACTATTTCGTTCCATTTATTGAACGAATATTGACTCAACTTCATGAACGTTTCACTCGGCACCGCAACATTTTGAAATATTTTTTTTTTCTTCTACCAAATGGAAAAGATGCTCCAACAGCAAGTGCAATGGAAGATTTTTGTCAGTTATGTGAATTTTATGCAGGTGATTTGCCTTATACAAATCCAGCAATTTTGAATGCCGAATTCAAGTTGTGGTATAAGAAATTTGAAAAACCGTTTGCAATAGCTCCATGCAAAAATGCCGTTGATGCAGTTTCAAAGTGTGACAAAATGATATATCCTAACATCTATAATTTATTGAATATTTGCAACACTTCTGGTAACAACATGTGTCAGTGAAAGGTCATTTTCTAACTTACGCCTTTTAAAAACCTATTTAAGATCTACCATGACACAATTACGATTGAACGGACTGGCTTTGCTATATATATACACATAGAGAGAGATTAATGTAACCAAGACTGAAATAATTAAAGAGCTTTGTAAAAATAAAAGAAAACTGGATTTTATTCTTTAAATAAATTTTTATAATCGCCTAATGAATTTTACTGAATGAATGAAATTTAACGAATTTTAGTTGAATGGATAAAAATATTTTTAATGCAAATTCATTGTATTAAAAATATCTTTATCCGTTCAACTCCCCCCCCCCCCCACACACACCAAGATTAAATCCTTGGTGCACCGCTGTCCCAGACATATGGTTGCATTGCCGCACCCAGGGAGGAGGCCAAGGGGTTCCCTGGCCCCCTCCAAACAGAAAAAGGGGGAAAAAAGACTAGAAAATTTTCCGAAAATCTTTTCCTAATTAAAATTCTTTTTTTTTTATTTATTTATGTTGTGTCGTGTCTTCTATTTCTATATTACTTATGAATTAGCATTCACATAAGGTGGGAATATCCTCTGGCTCTTAGGAATCATGGCCGTTGTGAACGTAAAGTGAACAAAATAGTGCTTGTGCAATACTTTGTTTGTCCAAGCCAGGCCAGAGATCACGGGTATCATGTATTGGCGATCACTGCAGATGCCCAGGCATAGGTTGTATACAATGCGTAGTGTGTATTCTCAAATCGTCTACTCAATGCAACCCCCCACAAGATTAAATCTCAAGTACTCCGCTCCCTCCAAGATTAAAACCTGAGTGCACCACTGCAAAGATTACAAGCCATGTATCGTATGCCAGGAAATTGATAAAACCAGGGATTTGGGAGTAGTAGTAGTAGTAGTAGATTGAGAGCTGCAGTTTAGAGAGCATATTGCCAAAGTAGTCAGGGTAGCTAACAGGTCACTTGGCTATTGAAGAACATGCTGACAAGCAAAGATAAGGGAGTTATCATATGATATGAGGAAGTGGTATTAGCCTTGATATGAGAGGTACAAAGGATCCAGAGGGAGGTGACCAAGATGGTGAGTGGTCTGTGGAATTCTCCCTATAAAGATAGATAGATTGAGGGTTTGTGGATTGAGAAAGTGTGAAACTTTACACTTTGCGACATTGAATTGATAGGTTCCCTTGCCTGTCCATTCATACAATCTATTCAAGTTCTCCTGTAAGGCCATAACATCAGCTTGAGTATACATTGTTCTCCCTAATTTTGCATCATCTAAAAAAAGCTGCCTATCACTAGTTAAACCCACCCCAATATATTAGTATATAAATTGAACAACAATGGTCCCAAAACTGACCCCTGCTGCACACCACTAGTGACCTTCCTCTTTCAGGATATTGCACCACCATATACAAATTTCTAATACCTGTCTAACAGCCAGTCACCAATCCAACTCAGAAGTCTTTTACCCAGTCCCATCAGTTTCAGTTTATTTAACAGCTTGCCATGTGGCAGTCTATGAAATGCTTTTGCAAAATCTAAGTATACCAAAGTATATGCATCTCTATGCATCTTGGCCTATAAATTGTAGCCACAGCCTTTTCACTACCTTTATGCAGTGAAACAATTTTACCTTCTTTCCACCCCCTTGGAACTTATGCTGTTGTGACACTCTTATTAAACAAGCATGTCAATGTTATTCCCAATTCCCTGGAATATTTCCTTAAGATAGTGGTGATATGTCATTAAATCCTATTGCCTTATTGACAATGAGGTTATTTCCTCAAATACCTCCTGCTCACTCACAATTAAGCCATTCTCTCGTATGTCCTCTACACTTTAGTTCCTCATGATTCCACCCTGATTAGGATGAAACACCCTTATAAATTGATCACTGATACCTCAACAATGTCCTCTGAAGCAGTTGCCATTTTACCATTTCCATTCATCACCATCTTACAACAATCATTCTTCCTTCTATTTGATACATATCTAAAAAAACTCTCCAGGGATTTTCTTTCCCTGATTTCTGCTCATACTCCACTTTTGTTTTCCTTACTAACTGAGTCAATCTCCAGGCATGTTCTTTATTATTATTATTACGTGACACCTCCAGGGAGTCCAAAGACTCATCGAGGGAGGGCACCTAATCTACAACTCGCTGTCTCCAACACTCAAATCCAACTACAATGAACTGCAACTACCATCATGATCTACATCAATGCCAACTATCTCCCACTACTACCACCATTAGTATTTTCACAGACAATCACAAACATCCATGCCGATGGCAGGATTCGAACCAGCAGCCTTTTGGCTAGAGAGCAGATATGCTAACCTCTTGGCCAACCAGGCCTTTATACTCTTTTTGTAACTGATTATTACCATTATTCTTCTTGTACTGACTCCAAATTTCCTTCTTCCAAATTTCATGCTTAAATCCCTCATTCATCCATTTTACACCTACCTTATTCAGTCTTTTGGCCGTTGCAATACATTCACACATTGATGCTCTGTTAGGTATTTCTTTGTCAGTTCCCAAGCAACATTTACTTCCTTAGCACTCAAGTCCTCATTTCATGCTATTGCATCAAACTGTCTCCTATGCTTGTCATAATCACCAATCTTACAATTGCATATATATTCTCCTCACAAAAGTCTGCATATGGGTAGCCACAACCAAGGTGATCACTCTCATCAACTGGAGGAAACTGAAAAACCCCACTCACAATTACAACCTCTGCTGAAAAGATCACATCTAAATCTCTCAATCCTCTTGCCCTCAGTGCTATTTACATGCAGCTAACAATAGTTATCTCTCAAAAACTTGAGAAATCCATTTTCCTTATTCCCAAATGCTATCTCTTTATTCAATCTATACTGCCACAATTAAAGATACCCATAATAATAACTATTCCTTTGTTCACTAATCCTAGTTGTTTATACATTTCTTCATCACCACCATCAACATTCCCAGGCCTATAGCAAACATCCAACAAAATGTCTTCCTGTCAACCACCAACTCACACCAAACTGCCTCATAACCATTGTCACTATTTCCCTCTTTAATGTCAATCTTATGTGGACATAAGTCCCCTGATATCATGCGCAGCACTTCTCCTCCCTTCTTGTCCTTTCTTCTTGTCATCATAAAAAAAATAATGTATCCTTCCATTTCTATTCTTGTCAAGGAATACCATATATCATCTTTGTTCAACCATGTCTGATTTATTTTGTAATAAACATTTTTTGTTTAATTTGAGTCTCGGGTCTGGGTTAGTCCGAGAGCGTGGAAAGAAGGGAAAAATAGTTCCACTGCATAAAGGAGGTTCCAAAACTGCTGTTGCAAATTACCGACCGATCAGCATATCAGGAATTGTTGTCAAGGTCTTGGAGAAAATACTCAAGAGGAAAATACAGGATCAGTAACTTGCTCAAGTTTTATAAAGTGAGCAAGTTCAGTAAGCCTTGTCCAGTTCACTGACGGCTGAACTGGACAAGGGTAATGGATTTACAGTGATTCAACTGGACCTTGCTAAGGCCTTTGACAGGATACCACATGGAATTCTAATCAGTAAACTGCAGCATATGGGGATGGATATAGGGTTGGTGAGATGGATAAGAGGGTGGTTGATGGAGAGATATCAGAGAGTGGTTTATTCAGGAGTAGAGTCCAAAAGACGGCCTGTGACTAGTGGTGTGCCACAGGGTTCTGTTCTTGGACCACTAGTGTTCAATTTGTTCATTAATGATATAGGAAAGTATCTGAGAAGAACTGTTCATTTGTTTGCTGATTATGCAAAGTTAGGTAGAGCAATAGTGAGTGCACAGGATGTCAAAATTTTGCAAGATGATTTGGATAGGTTGGAGGACTGAGCTAAAGAAAATGGATGACAATTTAATGTGGCAAAATGTAAGGTTATGCATTTCGGGGTGAAAAGATTAGCAGCAGTATATCACATTGCTGGAACTGTACTCCAGAAGATTGATGAGGCCAGGGATTTGGGAGTGTTGGTGGAAAGGGAGTTGAAGTTTTTTTGGGGGGGGGGGGGGGGGGGGCACATCGCAAAAGTGGCTAAATCAGCTCATCAAATCACTTGGTTGCTGAAAGATACTTTAACAAGCAGAGACAAACAGGTTATTGTTCCTCTGTATCGAGTCTTCATAAGACCCCATCTAGACTAATGTGCCCAGATATGGGTGCCAGGATTTCTTCTTGATGGGGAGGAGGTGGAGAGGATCCAGAGACGAGTGACCAAGATGATAGCAGGTCTATGGAATGAATCTTCAACCTTATGAGAACAGGTTGAAGATTTGTGGGTTGCAGAAATTGGTTGATAGGTGGAAAAGGGATGATATGATTGGAACATTCAAATTACTGAAGGGTTTCTATAAGATTAATTCAGAATATATTTTTGAGAATAGGATTGGTGGTGGGAGGAATAGGGGCCATACAGAGAAGCTGGGCAACAGCATGGTTAGCAGGGTGTTAGAGCTAGGTTTTTTAATTGGGGAGTAGTGAATGAATGGAATAAGCTGTCAGAGTCTGTTGTGGGTGCTATGACAGTAAATGAGTTCAAGGTGAGGTATGATAGATACTGTGTGAACATCGAATAGTTGTTCTTGACATGATGTTAGGGCCTCCCTCGATGAGTCTATGGACTCCTTGGAGTTGCCCGTAATAATAATAATAATAATAATAATAATAATAATGGTTTTCTTATTCCAATGATTTTGGGAAGATTAAACTCACTCAGTGAAACCAATTTCATCTCCCTTATTTCTGATACGTCTGGCATTTGTAAACAATCACAGTAGTTCCTTTTTAGGTCTATAACCATTCCTATCCAAGCCACTTGGTTGTGATTTTCTCTCCACACCTGCCCTTGCCCAATCATCTTTATCACTGCACATATCACTGCAGTAGGTTTAGATGGAATATCAGCTCGAGTGTTGCGCGAATGTGCAATTGTCATTGTCAAAAGGAATTGTCAACCCCTCTTACTTGGATGTTTAACTTAAGTTTGAACTCTGGTATGGTCCCTAGGGAGTGGAAGTTAGACAAAGCGGTTCCTTTGCATAAGAATGGCTCTAAAACTGTGATAGTTAATTACAGACCAGTCACCATCTCAGGAGTAGTGGTTAAAGACAAAATTGAAGAATGGGTGGATCAGGATATGATACTCTATAGAGGCCAACATGCTTTTGTTAAAGGTAGATCTTGCCTTAGATCTATTAACTTTTTTATAATAGAATGATATCTGAGTTGGACAAAGGAACTGGCTACACAGTGGTACTTCTGGATTTTGCTAAGGCCTTTGACAGGATACCTCATGGAACACTACTACGCAAATTGGAGTAGATGGGAATGGATACTAAATTGGTGATATTGATAGGAGAATGGCTCAAGGAGAGATAACAGAAGGTGGTGCATGGAGGAGCCGAGTCCAGGATGAGGCAGGTGACCAGTGGTGTGCCTCAGTGCTATGTGCTTGGACCATTCTTGTTTAATTTGTATATAAATGATATAGGAAATGGCTTAAAGCGAGATACAGTTGTTTGCTGATGATGCAAAGTTGGGTAGCGCAATAAAAAATCAAGCTGATGTTGAAAGTTTGCAGGATGATTTAAATAAGCTGGTTGAATGGCAAATGACAATCTGAAATGACAGAGGAGATCGCCTAGTCCAGTTCTGTCAGGAAGAAGCTCTAACAATAGCAAATACCTGGTTTAAACTTCCACCCAGAAGACTGTACACTTGGAAATCGCCTCAAGATAACCAACATAACATTGTCCGAAATCAAATTGATTATATACTGATAAATAAAAGATTCCACAGTAGTATAAAGAGTGCAAAGACTTATCCTGGAGCAGATATCTCATCAGACCACAATCCCATAGTTGCAGAAGTACATCTTAGATTAAAATCAGCTAAAAAATCACAAAAGAATAAAAAGAAAATTGATGTAGAAAAACTGAAAGACCCGAACATAAATAAAAGTGCCAAGACACAGCTTAACCTGCGATTACAACAGATTAACATAGAAGAAAATAAAAGTGTGGAATCTCTTTGGAATAGCTTAAAGAATGCCATTGTAACAACAAGTATTGAAGAAGTAGGTTACGTGAATAATATAAAACAACAGGAATGGATGACAGATGAGATTCTTTCTCTTATTGATACAAGAAGAATGTACAAAAACAAAGACCGAGCCAGGTATACAGAAACACATAACATCATCAAGAAAAAAATAAAAGAAGCCAAGGAAAATTGGATGAAAAATTTATGTACTGAAATTGAACTGCTTCAGAAGAAACATGATAATTTCAATCTGTATAAGAAAATCAACGAAATTTCCGGAAAACTGAGGAAAAAGCAAATAGTGTCTCTAAGAGACGAAAATGGAAAAATAGTTCTAGAAGAAGAGAATAAAGCACAGATTTGGATAAAATATGTAACAGAACTTTTCAATGATACTAGACTGAAGCCTATAAATATAAAAGATAACATTCAAGGACCAGCAATCATGAAATGCGAAATAGAGAAATGCTATACGAACAGGAAAAGCCAGTGGACCAGATGGTGTGCAAACAGAATTTTTAAAATTAATAGAACCAGATAACATCAAACTTCTTGAAAAACTATTTAATGAAATATATGAAAGTGATGAATTTCCATCAGATTGGTGCAAATCTACATTTATCACTATCCCAAAGAAACCCAAAGCAAATTCCTGTGGTGACTTCTGACTTATTAGTCTAATGAGCCAAACATTAAAAATAGTTTTGAAAGTAATTCAGAATCGCATTTATAGAAAAAGTGAAGAAACTCTAAGTGAAACACAATTCGGCTTTCGGAATGGTTTTGGTACTAGAGAGGCCCTTTTCTGTACCCAAATATTGATACAAAAATGCATAGAAAAACAGAAATCTGTCTTTATGTGTTTCATAGATTTTGAAAAAACATTCGACAAAGTCAGACACACTAACTTAATAGAAGTCCTTCAACAAACAAGGCTAGACGAACAAGACATAAGACTAATAACAAATCTGTATTGGAATCAGTCAGCTACTGTTCAATTAGACAACATTACCACCAGTGATATTAACATCAAAAGAGGAGTGAGACAAGGATGTGTGCTCTCACCACTCCTGTTCAACATATACGCAGAGGTAATCTTTAAAAAAGCATTGGAAGAATGTCCAGAGGGAATCACAATAAATGGAAAGATTGTTAACAACCTACGATATGCAAATGACACCGTGCTAATTGCAGATAACATTATAGATCTCCAAAAACTCATTGACAGAGTATACATAGAAAGCCAAAGAATGGGAATAAATATAAACATCAACAAGACAAAATACATGATCATCAGCAAACATCCAGCCTCATCAATGAAACTGACACTCAATGGGAAAAATATTGATCAAGTGTCAAGATATAAATATCTTGGTTGTTGGCTTAATGAACGGTGGGATCCAGAAATAGATATAAAGACAAGGATTGAAGTTGCACGGCAGTCCTTCATGAAAATGAGAACACTATTCTGCAATAAAGACCTAAACATGGAAGTCAGATGCCGAATGCTGAAATATTATGTGTGGTCTATTCTGCTCTATGGAGTTGAAACATGGACATTGAAGGCGACAACCATCAAGAAAATCGAAGCCTTTGAGATGTGGCTATACAGAAGAATGCTAAAGATATCATGGACAGAAAAAATTACCAATGAAGAGGTCTTAAAATCCATTGGCAAAGCTAAACATCTTGTACAAATAATCAAGAAACAAAAAACATCATATCTTGGCCACATCATGAGAAACAGCAAATACCAACTTCTACAAACTATTTTTGTAGGAAGAATTGATGGCAAAGGAACTAGAGGAAGAAAAAGAATATCATGGTTTGACAACATCAAGACGTGGACAGGAAAGAGCAGTGCACAACTGCTCAGATTAGCACAAGACCGCAGTTTGTTCGCCAAGATGGTCGCTGACCTTCGATAGAAGATAGCACAATAAGAAGAAGAATGGGCAAAAGGTAATGGATGTCAGTTCAATGTGGAAAAGTGTAAAGTCATGCATTTTGGGATTAAAGGATTACCAGCTGTGTATTACATTGATGGAACAGTACTACTCCAAGAGATTGATGAGGCTAGGGACTTAGGGGTGTTGGTAGGTAGGGAGATGAAGTTCGGGGAACACATTGCTAAGGTGTCCAAGATTGCACATAGGATTACTTAGTTGTTGAGGAACACACTGACATCCAGAGATAAAGAGGTTATCATTCGCCTTTATAAAGCATTGATACTTCTACATTTGGATTACTATGCTCAGGTCTGGTCACCTGGATTCCTTGGAGATGAGGAGGCTGTGGAGAGGGTTCAGAGAAGAGTGATTAAGTTGGTGAGTGATGTAAAAATGCTCCCTACATTGATAGATTGAGAGCTTGTGGGTTGAAGAGGTTGGTTGATAGGCAGAGAAGAGGGGATATGATAGAAACATTTAAATTACTGAAAGCTTTTTATAGGACTGATGCAGGGGAAATGTTTCAGCTGTGCGATAGTGATGGAAGAACAAGAGCTCATTTCTGGAAATTTAAGAAGAGGTTGGTTAACAAGGGTGTGAGAACAAGGTTTTTTGCCTGGAGAGTGGTGAATGAGTGGAATTCATTGTCTGACTTAGTTGTGAGTTCTTTGTCTATAAATGAATTCAAGAAAAGATATGGCAGATATTGTTTTGTTTGTTTGGGTCTCCCGCGATGAGTCTACTGACTCCATGGAGATACCATAATAATAATACTACTACTAATAATAATATATTTATTCAGTCTCATCTTCTCCACCCCATACTGCAATATATTCCATCTCCAGAAACACGTTTGCTGCTACTTTCAACATCCACTCTCTCGATACCATATCTCTCTGTCCACCTGGGCTCCTGCCATTTCCCTGTTCATCTTGCATTCCCATTCTCTCTGCATGTCTCATGCTACTTCTGTTTCCACTGCAAATCACTTCTGCCTCTCCAATACCACTCTCCTGTTCTTTCACTTCGTCTCTTACTTCTGATATCTTGTTTGCATCACACACTGCACTTCCATCTAGCAATGCAAACAAGGCTCACCTTCCACATAGAAGCAGTTTTTGACATGAACTTTTCTCCAAAGAAAGTACTAAAGACTTGTTAGTCAGCTTAATTTGAAACTGGATGTCTACCTCTCTGCTGGGAGTTTGAGAGATTCTCATCCTTTGTAAATATCGGCAAGGATTTATTATGTATTTATTATGTTTATCTTCATCCTCTCCTTACAGAAATCCTCATATAACTAGCAACCACTACATCTCATTTATGATAGCACTGTCTGACAAAATCAAATTCAAAACCTCAATCCTTGCATGGGCTGTGTTACATAATGCCGGTAACTGTCTTCAAACACTCAAGAAATTGGTTTTCTTTACTTACAGATACTACTCTTCATCACAGTCTATGTTACCATAATTAAAATAACCCATAATGATCCCCTTTCCTATTTACTTAATTAACTTGCTTATACATGTATTATCACTGTCCTCCATATTACCAAGTCTATGCACCGAATTATGAACTGAATTCTATCCACCTCTCCCTCACACCACTCCTGCAACTTGCATGGGCACAAATCCTTTTCTATCATTAACAGTACTCCACATCCCTTTTTTGTGTTTTTCTATCTTCACAAAAATACATCTTAACACTCCGTCTCTCTTCCTGGCAACCACTCTATAACAGGATGCCATACTTATCCAATCACATCTCACTTATTATAAGTTTTCGGATGGACAAATTCAATCATTGCAAAACTTTCATTCCCCTTATTTGGATACTTCTGGCATTCATATACAAACACGGCAATTCATTTCTGGGTCTATACTGAATTCTACTGATATCAATTCTTAGATGTCTTCTCACCAGTCATTCCCTGCTCTCATTACCCACTCCAGAATCCTCTCTAGATTCAAATGTTCATGATTTCAGTTCCTCTTCTAGCATCACCCTTTCTCCAGCTGTCACTCCATCTACCCAAACTCTCCCCCTTAACCTGTCTTGCATCATCAATCATGTTATTCCGTTCTTCATTCATAAGCACTTCTTCAATCCCGCCTACCTTACCCTTTTGTTCCTCCACATTCCTTCTTACTTGCTCAAATCCATTCTCCATGGTGATTACTCTATTTCGACATAATACATCATAATACAATGATGTATTATGAGTTTTGGTATGAACTATTTGTACTAAATATTGCTAGTTATTTATTTGAAAGTTTATTTTTCACTTGGTTAGAATATAATAAATTTAGTTTAATCCTTTATCCAAGTGTGATCAAACAAAGTTTGCGCAAGAAAGTATCTTCAGGACTGGGGTAAGGTGGAGAAAGCTACCAACACTCCTATCTCAGTATCTCCCATAATGCAAAACACATCTCCTTGTGGATATGTCTAATGTTATGCATTAAGGGAAGGGCCACTACCCAGACTAGTTTCGACCTTTATTGAGGTCTCTTCAGTGGGAGCCAGGCCCAAGTGGAGATAATAGCCAGAAGCATTAGCAAGGTCATCTCTACATATGTTGTACCACCTTACCCCAGTCCTGAAGATACTTTCAGGCGCAAACTTTGTTTGCTCACACTTGGATAAAGGATTAAACTAAATTTATTATATTCTAACCAAGTGAAAAATAAACTTTCAACATCTTTCTCTAAATCCAGAGTAATTTATTAAAAAGGTGGCACACCATTTGGCAACTCCTATAGGTAGAGATGACCTTGCTAATGCTTCTGGCTGGTATCTCCACTTGGGTCTGGCTCCCACTGAAGAGACCTCAATAAAGGTCGAAACTAGTCTGGGTAGTGGCCCTTCCCTTAATGCATAACATTAGACATATCCGCAAGGAGATGTGTTTTGCATTATGGTAGATACTGAGATAGGAGTGTTGGTATCTTGCTCCACCTTTGCAAGGAGTCGCCCTAGTGTTGTACCACCTTACCCCAGTCCTGAAGATACTTTCAGGCACAAACTTTGTTTGCTCACACTTGGATAAAGGATTAAACTAAATTTATTATAGTTATGTATTTGTATCTAACATGTTTTTTTGTTTCTTGATTACTGTGTTTGGTAAATGAAAGGAAAATGAAATATGATAAAGATATATATAAACTCATTAGGATCTCTTACTCTGCAGAGATAAATAGGAATAATAAGAGTTTAATAAGAGTTTTGCAACAACACAGTTTCCAAGAGAGTGGAATGAGGATAAAATTGTTTCACTGCATAAAGATGGTGATAAGGCTGTAGCTTCAAATTATAGACTGGTCTGTATATCTGGAGTTGTTGTGAAGCTTCTGGAGAGATTGGTGAGAAGTAGGATAGAGAAATGGGTTGATAATAGCAGTATTCTCTGTGGTTATCAGCATCAGTTTGTTAAGGGGGGATCATATTTCACTAGCATACTTATGAACTATAACAAGGTGACAAATAACTAGGACATGGGAGATGCATATACAGTGGTGTACTTGGATTTTGCAAAGGCTTTTGATAGATTGCCACATGACAAGCTCTTAGATAAATTGAAACAGATGGGATTGGATAACAGACTTCTGTGTTGGATCAGTGACTGGCTGTCAGATAGGTATCAGAAAGTTGTATATAGGGGTGCAGTATCTCGAAAGAGAAAGGTCACCAATGGTGTGCCACAGGAGTCAGTTTTGGGGCCATTGTTGTTCAATTTGCATGTTAATGATATTGGGTTAGGTTTAACTAGTGATATCCAGCTGTTTGTGGATGATACAAAACTGGGGAGAGCAATGCACAGTCAAGCTGATGTTAATGCCTTACAAGGGGACTTGAATAGATTGCCTGAATGGGCAGGTAAGGGGATCTATCAATTCAATGTTGCAAAGTGTAAGGTTTGAGATTTGGTAAGCAATGATGGGGTGCAAAGTATACACTTGGTGGGGAAACTTTAACAGAAGTAGAGGAGATGAGAGATCTAGGAGTGATGGTGAACAAGGACCTGAAATTCAGGGGCCACATTGCACAAGTTGTGAAGACATCACATCGAATAATGGCAATGAAGCAGAGAATCCTGACATGCAGAAATAGAGCGGTTATGATTCTATGTTGGAAAGGGTACAGAGATGATTCACAAAGGTAGCCAGTGGTCTTTGGAATGTGGAGTATGAGGACAGATTGAGAGAATGTAAGTTGCAGAGTCTCGTGAATAGGAGGAAAAGCAGGGGGATATGATTGAGACATATAAGCTGGTCAGAGGTTGTTATCAGGTAGACATGAAAGAGATTTTTCATAGAATGGGAGAGGGAATAGAACAAGAGGCCATTGCTGGAAACTGAATAAGGAGGGTGTGAGCAAAGGAGTGACAAGCAGGTTCTTTGCATGGAGGGTGGCTGGTGAGTGGAATGCATTGCGAGTGTGTTGTGGATGTGAACACATTGAATCAGTTTAAGACGTGGCTGGATGAGCACTGTATGTAATAATGAGTACCTCCCATGATGAGTCTCTGACTCCATGGAGGTCAAATGTTGATAATAATAATAATAATAGAAACAAAAATAGCTTATGAAAAAGTGATGAGAAATGAAACAAGCAGATAACCTACAGAATAAATTGAATGCATGGAACTGTGCAAAACAATCAGAAAACATATCACGGAAGAAATAAGAAAATTCAATTGTACATTCATACAACGAACCACTGAAAACAACTGTAGTCTCAAAAAAGCCAAACAGCAATTGATGAACAACAATAAACAGATGGTTGCATCAAACTATGACATGGAACTATAACCACAGATAGATATGCTACAGCAAACACAAATTGAAGAATTTTACTACTTATTGCATCAGGATGACAAATTAAATGAATAAGAAGAAGACAACTACGAAATAACTGAAGTGCCACAGATTTTACCAGAAGAAGTTATATAGGGCATTCAAAGCATGCAAAATGAAAAAGCTGAAGGCAAGAATGTAGTTGTAGCTAAACTTCTAAAAGAAGGTGTGAAAATTATCTATAAAATCTTGGCAAAACAATTTACCCTTTATCTGAAAAAAAAACAACAACTAAGTAATAAGAACATGGAAGAAGGCTACCCTAATTCTGATATATAAAAAAAAATGAAGTAAAAGACTTGATACTCTATGGGAGAAGTTATACTGGAGGAAGTAGGAGAGACAAGAGATCTGGGGTTGATGATTGATAGAAACCTGAAATTTAGAGGACATATTGAAAAGGTGGTGAAGGTAACACAGAGGATTGCTGCAATAATGAGAAGGACACTGACCTGCAGAGATAAAATAGTTATCATTCCATTGTATAAGACCCTGATAGACCACACTTGGACTACTGTTCTCATATTTGGTCCCCAGGATTTGAAAGGGAAAAATTAACTGTGGAAAGGGTACAAAGGCAGATAACAAAGATGGTTTCAGGACTGTACAAGGATAGTTATGAGGATCAGCTGAGGGAATGTGGACTGCAGAGTTTGGTGGATAGAAGAAGGAGAGGTGATATAATTGAGACTTTTAAACTGTTGAGAGGTGGTTACAGGGGTGACACTGGGGAGTTCTTTCGCTTGGTTGAACAGCGGGAAGGAGTGATGACAAGAGGCCATCCCTGGAAGTTATGAAAGGAAACTGTGAGCAAGAGGGTGTGGAGTGGTTTCTTTGCATGGAGGGCGGTTGAACCATGGAATGCATTGCCTGATGGAGTGGTGAGCAAGAACAGTCAATAATAATAATAATAATAATAATAATAATAAACTACAGACCATCAATCTACTATCAGCGATTTAAAAAGTGTTCACAAAAGTCTTGGCTGAAAGTCTTCTATGGCTCTATATAGAATACAACCAAAAGAACAGGCAGGCTTTTAAAGTGACTTCAGTATGATGTACCATATTCAAGTTGTACTACAGTATATCGAATGGTGTAATGAATAGAAGTTACAATATATATCTTGGTTTTATTTATTATGATAAAGCCTTTGATTGAGTATAAATTAAACATAACAAGAAATTATATTCTTGATTTAATCTTTTATTCAAGTGTAAGCAAACAAAGACTGCACTTGAAGTAACTTCACAACTGGGCAATTCATATATAGAGCAAATGACTTCACATCACTTGCCTTAATATCCCATAATGCAAAGCACATATCCTTATGGACATGTATAATGTTATGCATTATGATAAGGGTCATTACCCAGACTAGTTTCAACCTTCATTGAGGTGAAAAAGTAAAGGGGCTCATCATGGGCATAGAGTAGTTAGTATAAGGGTGGAAGAAAGCCTGATAGTAAGTATTATTATTATTATTATTCAGGCCTCCATGGAATCAAGAGACTCATCATGGGAGGTCCCTCCTAGGAAACACAAAGTCTATCATACCACTCCTTGAACTCACTGACCGTTCTCGCTCTCAACACTCTATCAGTCAATGCATTCCATGGTTCCACCACCCTCGATGCAAAGAAACCACTCTACACCCTCCTGCTCAGTTTCCTTACATACTGCCAAGGGATGACCCCTTGTCATCACTCCTTCTCACTGATCCACCAAGTGAAAGAACTCCCCAGTGTCCTCTTGTACAACAGTTGAAAAGTCTCTATCATATCACCCCTGCTTCTTCTATCCACCAAACTCTGCAGTCCATATTCCCCCAGCTAATCTTCATAATTAACATTGTACAGTCCTGAAACTATCTTTGTTATCCACTTATGCACCCTCTCCACAGTTAATTTATCCACTTCAAATCCTGGGAACCAAATTTGAGAACAACAGCCTAAGTGTGGTCTGATCAGGGTCTTATTCAACGGAATGATAATTCTTTTATCTCTGCAGGTCAGCTTCCTTTTCAGTATTGCAGCAATATACTTCTGGGTTATGTTCACTACCTTTGCAACCTTACCCGTGATTTTCAGTTTTCTATCCACTACTTCTTCCAGTACAGCTCCTTTAATTGAGTATGCAGTCTCCCATCGATGTATCCCAAACTTCAAGACTTTACATTTTGCTTCATTAAACCGATAGCGCCATTTATTTGCCCATCTGTCTAGTTTATTCAAATCCTGCTGCAGGGCTACCACATATGTACTATTACTAATAACCCTTCCCAGCCTCACATCATCTGCAAACAATTGAATATCCCCTTGCAATCCATTGACAAAGTCATTGATATAAAAGCTAAACAATACAGGTCTTAGTACTGAGCCCTGTGGAACCTTACTTGTAACCTTCTGCTTCTTTGATATTGACCCCCAACCATACATAACTCTCTGATACCTATCCGACAGCCAATCCTGAATCCAGTAGATGAACCCAACATCTAATCCCATGTACTGCAACTTAAATATCGACTTATCATGTGGCACCCTGTCAAATGGCATTGCAAAATTTAAAAAAAATGGCAGTATATGCCTTTCCCTCATCAACTGCTCTTGTTACTTTATTATAAATCCCAATCATATTATTTAAGTTACATTGCCCATTAACAAATCCATACACTGCCCAATGCTGTATATAGTCCCTCACTAATTTCTCCATGACCTTAACAACTACAAATGAAACACAAACTATCCTATAATTAGACAATTCCGGTCTGCTGATGCCCTTATGCAACGACACTATCCTACCTTCCTTATTCTTTGGGTACCTTTCCCATAGCCAGACTTTCATTGAAAATCCAGGTTAAAGGAGATGTCAGTTCTTTAGCACATTCTCTCAAAACCCATCTTGAAATACCATACAGTCCAACTGCTTTACTAACATCCAGAGTACTCAGGATTTGGAACACACTCTCCTCTTGCAACTCTAAATCTTGAACCTACCCTACCCCTCTAGTATTAAAACCCTCTTCTCAAAGATGAAATACCCCAATAAACTGCTCATTGAACAACTCCACATCTTATGCCCTCTGCATCAGTCATTCTATTCCCATTTTATCCCATAATATCCCAAAGCATTTCTCCTCCTACTGGCCACAAAGATGAAATATTCCCAAGGATTTTCTTTGGATCTTAGTGACAATCTCTTCTCATATTCCAATTTTGTCTTCCTCACCATACTAGTCGTTTCCTCACCTGAGTCTTATATTCTTCGTGCATCTGCTCTCCGCCTCTCTCCTTATATCTCTTCCATAATATCTTTTACACTCGCAGTTCCTGTTTGATATTGTTTGTCATCCACTTTACACCAAATTATGTCAGCTTTTTCACTCGTGGAATACAGCTTACTATTGCTGGTAACAAACATTCCTTCACAATTTCCAAGCATTAATGATATACTAGCCTTCCAATTCCATCCTCCATGGAACTGCCCCAAGTTGATATCTAAGGATATTATAATCACCTGCCTTATAATTACACATATGTTCCCTTTTCTTTGATACTCTCGCACGTCTATTCATCTTACAAGTCAAAATCACAACAGGGGTTGTGGTTTTGACTCCAACTGGGAGGGAGAAATGTCATTTCGGTTATTATCAGCTCTTGTGATGCTATGACCAAATCCAAAACTCCTGAACCTCTTGTTCCCTCTATTACATGCTGCCTAAGACATTTGTCCCTCAAGAATTCTAGAAATTCCATTCCCTTACTACTACATCTGTTTTCCTCTTCCCAACTTATACTGCTGTAGTTAAAATTTCCTATAACAATCACTGTTCTTGCACTTGCCAAGCTCAATTGCCTAAACATCTACTTCTCCCCACCCTCTGTATTCCGTGGGTCGTAGCAACACCCCATTAAACATTAGGAGAAAGAAAACAAGGATAGATAGAAAGTTGACGTCTAAGACTATTATAATCACCTGGATTATAATTCCACATAAGTTCCTGTCTCTTTGATAAACCTGCATGTCTATTCATTTTTCAAGTCAAAACCACATGGTCACTCTCTCCAACTGGTGGGAGAGATGGCATCTCAGTTATTATCAACTCTTCTGATGCTATGACCAAATCTAAAACTCTTGAACCTCTTGTTTTCTCTATTACATGTTGCCTAAGACATTTGTCCCTCAAGAATTCTAGAAATTCCATTCCCTTATTACTACATCTGTTTTCCTCTTCCCAACTTATACTGCTGTAGTTAAAATTTCCCATAACAATCACTGTTCTTGCACTTGCCAAGCTCAATTGCCTAAACATCTACTTCTCCCCACCCTCTGTATTCCGTGGGTCGTAGCAACACCCCATTAAACATTAGGAGAAAGAAAACAAGGATAGATAGAAAGTTGACGTCTAAGACTATTATAATCACCTGGATTATAATTCCACATAAGTTCCTGTCTCTTTGATACTCCTGCATGTCTATTCATTTTCCAAGTCAAAACCACATGGTCACTCTCTCCAACTGGTGGGAGAGATGGCATCTCAGTTATTATCAACTCTTCTGATGCTATGACCAAATCTAAAACTCTTGAACCTCTTGTTTTCTCTATTACATGTTGCCTAAGACATTTGTCCCTCAAGAATTCTAGAAATTCCATTCCCTTATTGCTACGTGTAGCATCCTCTCCCCAATTTATACTGCTATAGTTAAAATCTCTCATAACAATCATTCTTACAATAGCCAAGCTCAATTGTCTAAACATCTCCCGGAATGGAATATTATGGAATATTATTATTTGGAATATTATATGGAATAATGATATATTATTTATTCAAACACTTACTTACAACCTGGTGCACATGCTGCCGTTGTACATCTACCTACAACATGCATATTTTCACATGTCAAAGGGCAATCGGGAACACAAGAGCTATAAATCATATTGTACTCTTGCAAACATGATGATGACTGATCCAAAGGTATCTTTTCTGTTGTCATGGTGGTTAGTTCTTCAATTCTGGCAGATTGACATTTCCAAAGAGCATTTGTACATGTACTAAAAAATAAATAATAAATAAACCATGAATATCATTAAGTAAGTATGGCGAGTTTGTGTATTTAAATATTTTAACCAAGCATTAATTAATACTACTAATCAATAATTATATATTTGGTTTTATACTACTAATCAATTTTGACCAAATAATAGACAATACTAAAATTCCTTTTAAATATAGCAAAAAAAAATATATATATATATATATATTCTATTGCTTCAAGTAAGCTAAACATGAGAAGAGAACATAAACCTCTTAAAGTGAAGTTTTAAATAGCTGATGGAAGTTTTTCCACTTGGTTATATATTATGGGATATGGAAGATTATATATCAATGGGAGATTATTATGGAGATTATATATTATTATACATTAAAGATACCAAGATATTATGTACTTGGTTTAATCCTTTATCTAAGTGTAAGCAAACAAAGATGCTGGAAGTTATTTCACTTGGTTAGACTATAAATTATATATTTAGTTTAATCCTTTATCCAAATGTAAGCAAACAAAGTTCGTGCCTGAAGTATCTTCAGGACTGGGAAACTCGTGGTAAAGGTGGAATAAATTCTCATCACTTGCTTTAGCATCTCCCATAAATGCAAAGCACATCTCCTTGTGGACATGTATAATGTTATGCATTAAGGGAAGGGCCACTCCCCTGACCACTTTCCCTGTATTAAGTGCGGGGTTACCTCTCCAAAAACTCGTGAGATTCCTCAGATCATCCAACAGTGAGGGACATTAAAGATCAAAAACTCAGCGTTGTTCCCCTCAGTAACAGGCTCACCCTGTCACTGAGAAGAATTCTCAGTGTTTGGCTCTACCCAGTGGCAAGCTCATGCCACCACCAAGCAGAACCACTCATATTTTTTCATCTGAGGGGTAACAGCAACAGCGGTGCCCCAGTTAACTTCATGAGCTACAGCATTGCCATCCATTACCCCACTGCCGAGCCTTAGTTAGAACTTCATTTGCAAGCATTACCATCCATCCCCCAAGCTTCCAACCGGTTTCGACCCTGAAGGGTCTCATCAGTGGGCGCCAGATCCAGTGGAGGTGATACCAAGGTGGAAGTAATGGAGAAGTCATATTTACCTATACGAGTTGCCAAAAGGTGTCACACCTTATTATTAAATTACTATGGATTAGAGAAGGATACTGGAAGTTATTTCACTTGGTTAGACTATAAATTATATATTTAGTTTAATCCTTTATTCAAGTGTAAGCAAACAAAGTTTACGCCTGAAGTATCTTCAGGACTGGGTCAACTCATGGGAAAGGTGGTATAAGTTCTCATCACTTGCCTTAGCATCTCCCATAATACAAAGCACATCTCCTTCCGAACATGTATAATGCTATGCATTAAGCAAAGGGCCACTGAGTCTGGTTCCCAATGATGAGACCTCAATAAAGGTCGAAACCAGTCTGAGTAGTGGCCCTTCCCTTAATGCATAACATTATACATGTCCACAAGGAGATGTGCCTTTGCATTATGGGAGATGCTAAGGCAAGTGATGAGACCTTATACCACCTTTACCATGAGTTGTCCAAGTCCTAAAGATACTTCATGCCCAAACTTTGTTTGCTTAAACTTAGATAAAGGATTAAACCAAATATATATAATTTGTAAACAAACAAAGTTTACACCTGAAATATAATCAGGACTGGGGCAACTCATATATAGATGCTAATGACTTTACATCACTTGCCTTAGTATCCCATAATGCAAAGCACATATCCTTATGGATATGTATAATACTATGCATTATATTGAAGGGTCACTACCTAGACAGGTTTCGACCTTTATTGAGGTCTCGTTAGCGGAAGCCAAACCCAGAGGTGATAATAATGTTGAAGTAATGAAGTAATACAAAGTTTTACATATATCAACTTCCAACAACTACCTCTAATCCTAGTATTTTAATAATAAGGTGTGACATCTTTTAGCTACTCGTATTTGAAAATATGACCTTGGCATTACTTCAACCTCAGTATCACCTCTGGGTTTGGCTCCCAGTGACGAGACCTCAATAAAGGTCGAAACTGGTCTGGGTAGTGACCCCATCCCATAATGTATAGTATTATACATACCCGTAAGGATATGTGCTTTGCATTATGTGATACTAAGGTAAGTGATGTGAAGTTATTAGCTTCTGTATACGAGTTGCCCCAGTCCTGATTATATTTCAGGCACAAACTTTGTTTGCTTACACTTGGATAAAGGATTAAACCAAGTATATAATTTTTTGGTGTCTTTAATTTGAAGTCTTAAATACCTTATATAGCCTTATTATTTATGCCTCTTTATTCAAGCACTAAGTAAATCGATTTATACATATGCATATAATAATTACCATTTCTTGGCATATATCCTCAGGGTATTTAGGATACAATGAAATTTCAAAACAATAAGAGATTATTTAAAAAGTTTATTAGAAAAAAGATTATTTGAAGCTTATTAGCTCTTTATATTTAAATAAGAGATTATTTATTAATTTTTTTTTTTTTTTCCAACAGTTTACTTTCACATAAAACTATTATTTGTCTGAGTTCCAGTATGACCAGATCTTATATGTTGCAAATTTGATACAGAAATGTAGAAGACAGGATAATAATAATAATAATGATTATTATTATTATAATAACAGAAATTCTGTCATTTTGTACCATCACTTTATATTGTGTATTTATTGTATTGTATTTAATTTGGTTAGCTAAATCCTAAATTGCCAGCCCATCCTCGTTTGTTCAGTATCCAGGTAGATACCTAACAGGGTGCACCATGAGAAGGTGAGGATTCGATATTAGGTCAGAAGCCATTGTCGGTTCTCCGCATTCCTTTAAAAGCTATGTGGAAGTCTCTTCTCAGTTATACAGATTTGACCCTTAAGCATTGCCAGAATTCTTTGTGTTTTCCTCACAGTTTTTCAATTGTTTATTTTTTCACTCATTACCAATTACTTATTTCATCTATTAATAATTTCATCCATAACCAATTATTCTCACTGCAGAACTGTTAGTTTTTAATTTCTCTTTGTACATGTGTGGCTGATATTTAAATGCGTGTGTGCGTGCGTGTGCGTCTGTGTGTTTAGAGGTCGACCATATAGCACCCACAACATCAGATGGCAATCCATTCCAATCTCTCACACACGCTTCTTGATGGCATTCATTTGTAAAAATCTCAAATGTTATTGTGTTTGTTTTTTGCAGTGTTATATACTGCATATGGAATGAAAAATTTCTTTAATCAGGAATGCATTTTGTTATATGATAAAGTACTCTTAAAAAATGTTTCCATTTAGTAAGGCAATGGCATTAGTATTATCAAAGCATCCATGTGGTTAAGTGGAATAAATTAATTTATATTGTTTAGCGTAGTGTTGTGGGGTAACAGGAATGCTAGCAAAGAGTAAGCAAACAAGAAAATTGAACCAAAATGGTCTAATAAACAATTGACTTAACTTCTCAAATCTGAGAAAAATTTTTATATGTTCTCTTTAATTACTCTCCAAAGGCGCATTTACAGGAGGTTATGGCTGGTTGCATACCTAGGGTCCAAATAGTAAAACAAGTAGGGGTTAAATGGATGAATAACACCATTAAGCTTGAGCTGCAAAAAAAGAAACTGTGGAGAGAATTTAAAGAAAAAGGTGACCTGCAGGCACACGAACGGTATAAAGCGCAGGCCAGAAGGCTAACGAGTGTCGTAAAAAATGCAAAAGCGGATTATGAAAGGAAACTAGCTATGCAAGCTAAAGAGAATCCCAAACAGTTCTTTCAATATGCTACAAGCAAAAAAAAAACTGTACACGGCAAAACGATTTTAAGGAATGACGATGGAAAGGACGTCACTGAATCAGATAGTATAGTGGAATTACTGAGAGAGCATTTTTGCAAGAGTATATCATCCAGGTGGTGACATTGAAAAAATGAAGAAACCATTGGTTTATATGGGAATTGTGATGAATGAAGTGGAGGTAAATAGTCTATTACAGAACCTTAATGTGAATACATCTGTGAGATTGGATGGTATACCGGTACGGGTGTTACGTGAAGCGGCTAAATAATTATCAGTGCCCTTGACCATGTTGTTTAATTTGAGTCTCGGGTCTGGTTTAGTCCCAAAGGTGTGGAAAGAGGGGAAAATAGTTCCACTGCATAAACGAGGATCCAAGACTACTGTAGCAAATTACCGAACGATCAGCATATCAGGAGTCATTGTCAAGATCTTGGAGAAAGTAGTCAAGGGAAAAATACAGGAATGGATTGATGAAAATGAGATACTGTACGGGGGACAGCACGGCTTTGTGAAGGGTAGATCATGCCTCAGTAACTTGCTCAAGTTTTATAACACAGTGACGGCTGAACTGGATAAGAGTAATAGGTTTACAGTGATACTGCTGGACCTGGCTAAGATTTTTGACAAAATACCACATGGAATTCTAATCCATAAACTACAACATATGGGAATGGATGTAGGGTTGGTGAGATGGATAGGCGGGTGGTTGATGGAGAGATATCAGAGAGTAGTTTATTCAGGAGTAGAGTCCAAAAGACGGCCTGTGACTAGTGGTGTGCCACAGGGTTCTGTTCTTGGACCACTGCTGTTTAATTTCTTCATTAACGATATAGGGAAGGATCTAAGACGAACAGTTCATTTGTTCACTGATGATGCAAATTTGGGTAGGGCAATAGTGAATGCAGACAATGTCAAAATCTTGCAGGATGACTTGGGGTTCTGGGCTAAGGAGAATGGGTGTCAATTTAATGTGACAAAATGTAAGGTTATGCATTTCGGGGTGAAAAGATTAGCAGCAGTATACCACATTGGTGGAACTGTACTCCAGGAGATTGACGAGGCCAGGGACGTGGGAGTGTTGGTGAATAGCGAGATGAAGTTTAGGGAGCACATTGCAAAAGTAGCCAAATCAGCTCATCAACTCACTTGGTTGGTGCAAAATACTTTGACGAGCAGAGACAAGCAAGTTATTGCTTGTCTCTGCAATAAGGGGTAAAAAGGGAGGGGGGCTATTGATGATAGAGAAAGAGTTATGTCCATACAAAGTAGAGATGCAAGACGGAAATAGTGCCAGTAATTTTGAGGCAGTTGGTGTTAGATAGAGGTGAATGGAATCAAATACTTGGTGGGATGTGGTTAGAGACCAGGTAATGTGGATGGGTGATAGTAAAATGTATAGTCAAATTAGCCAAGCAAATAAGAAAAGGATGATCATTATGGTTGATTTTAATTATGACAATATAGACTGGAATGATGAGATACCAAATGGAAGTAAAAAAAAATGAGTTTCTTGAGTTTTTGACGGATAACTACCTCAGACAGTATGTCTGAGGTAGTTATCCGTCAACAATCCTTGTGTAACAAAGGGCACACAAGGATTGAGGGTCTTGCATTTGGTCATCTTACATGTTGAGGACCCCTGTGAGAAGGACCTAACGGGGGGGGGGGGGGGGGGGATTATGAAGAGCTCAGGAGACAGCTTGCTGGTCTAGCATAGAATGAGGAGTTAGCTGGAAAAGAGATCAATGTAGGTTGGGGGATTTTCAAAAACTATCTAGCAGATGCAATGTCTGAATGTATTCCAAGGGTGAAAAGGTTAAATAAGGTAAGTGTGAGATGGATGAATAAACAGATTAAGCATGTGATACAGAGAAAAAGGGCATTGTGGAGGCAGTATAAGAGAAGTGGAAATAAACAATTTCATGAGGTCTACAAAGACCAGGCACGGAGGGTGACTTGGTTGGTGAGAGTAGCCAAAGAGAGGTATGAACAGCAGTCAGCTAATGAAGCCAAAAAGAATCCTAGGGAGTTCTTTCGATATGTAGCCAGCAAAAGAAAGAATGATTATGGAAGGATGACATTGATTGGAGAAAATGGTATAAAGATAGCTGTAGCAGAATGTGTGGTGGAGATACTTAATGAACAGTTCATAAAGATCTTTCAATCTTGTGAATCTGACTTCATGGAGAGATTGAGAGCATTTGTTGATGGGGAGGAGAGACTGACTGTAAGTGAGCAACAGGTGTTTGGGGAGTTGAGTAAACTAGATGTAAGTAAGGCTGTGGGACTTGATAATATAGTACCGCATATTCTGAAGGAAAGGGCCAGAGAGATGACACCTGCCTTGACATATTTTTTTAATACGAGTCTAGCACTTGGTCAAGTTCCTAAGGAGTCGAAAAAGGGAAAGATTGTGCCACTTCATAAAGGAAAACTCAAAACATCAATCTATAGGCCTATCTGTGTGTCAGGTATTGTGGTTAAGTTGTTGGAGAAGCTTGTGAGAACTAGGATCCAGAGTTGGGTAGACAACAATGGTATAATATTTGATGGATAGCATGGATTTGCTAAAGGGAGGTCATGTTTTAGTAATCTACTTACTTATTACAATGAAGTGACTGCTTCCACGGAGAGAGGAGAAGGATGCACAATAATATACCTGGATTTCGCGAAAGCTTTTGATAGAGTACCTCATGATAAGTTGACAGTCAAACTAGAGTAGATGGGGTTGGATATTAGATTAGTGCATTGGATTGGTGACTGGCTATCTGATAGGTATCAACAAGTTGTGTATGGGGGTGCGATATCCAGGAAAAGGAAAGTCACTAGTGGAGTGCCTCAGGGGTCTGTTTTAGGGCCATTACTATTTATCTTGTATATTAATGATATTGGCAAAGATTTGGATGGAGGTATTCAGTTGTTTGCAGATGATGCAAAGTTGGGATGAACCATAAAGATAAATTGAGTGATTGGGCACGGAAATGGGGATCTGAGTTCAATGTTGAAAAATGTAAGGGCTTAAAATTTGGAAAACAAAGATGGGATGCAGAATTTATGCTTGGTGAGAATATATTGTTGGTGGTAGAGGAAATAAGAGATCTGGGGGTGATAGTGGATAAGGATCTAAAATTTAGGGGACACATTGTCAAAATTGTGAAGACAACACAAAGGCTTCTGGGAATGATGTGGAGGACACTGACGTGTAGAAGTAGGGTGATTCTTGTACCGTTTATAAAGCTTTGATTAGGCCACACATGGACTATTGTGCCCAGATTTGGTCATCGGGTTTTCAGAAGGATGAAGAGATGTTGGAAAAGGTCCAAGGGCGACTAAGGTAGTTTCTAACCTCTGGAATGTTGAGTATGAGGAAAGATTGAGAAGATGTAAATTGCAGAGTCTGGTGGAGAGAAGGAAGAGGGGAGATATGATAGAGACCTACAAGTTGGTAAGGGATTGTTATAAGATCAGTGGTGGAGAAGTTCTACAGAGAATCGTGGGAGATCAGGGGAGAACCAGAGGTCATCCCTGGAAACTGTGTAAAGAGGGTGTGAATAGGGGAGCGAGAGGCAGGTTTTTTTCGTGCAGAGTTGTGAATGATTGGAATGCCTTGCCTGAGAGTGTGGTATCTGCAAGGAGTTTGAGTGTGTTTAAGGCTCGGTATGATGAGATGTGTGTGTGTGTGATAAAAGGACCTCCCAGATGAGTCTTTGACTCCATGAGGTCTTGGGGTAATAATAATAATAATAATAATAATATTGTTCCTCTGTACTGAGCCTTGATAAGACCTCATCTTGCCTCCTGTGCCCAGATTTGGTCACCTGGGTTTCGTCTCGATCGGAAGGAGGTGGAGAGGATCCAGAGGCGATATGGAATGCACCTTACGAGAACATGTTGAAGATTTGTGGGTTGCAGAAATTAGTTGATCGGCAGAAAAGGGAGTGATAAGATTGAGACATTCAAATTGCTAAAGGGTTTCTATAGGATTAATTCAGAGGATATTTTTGAGATCAGGCCTGGTTGTGGGAGAACTGGGGGACACCTATGGAAGCTGGGCAAGAGTGTGGTTAGCAACGGTGTTAGAGCTGGGTTCTTTACTTATAGAGTGGTAAATGAGTGGAATAAGCTGCCAGAGTCTGCTGTGGGTGCTATGACGGTGAGTGAGTTCCAGGCAAGGTATGATTGAGACTGTGAGAATGTTGTATAGTTGTGTGGACATGATGTTTAAGGCCTACCTCGATGAGTCTAAGGACACCCTGGAGTCGCCCGTAATAATAATAATAATAATAATAATATGTAACTCTGGACTAAATAATTGAAGGCCAGTATAATATATCAAGCCTTTTTATATGAGAATATTTTGTGGTTAATGAAAGGCAAGTAACATGTTCCAAGGAGCAATGTGGAATCTGCAATAAAAGTCCTTGTACTGAAAATGCATGTGAATCTGCTCAATTAATATATTCCTATTGCTTGAGTAATTATTCTTTATGCCTACTTCAGGTAAATAGAGAAAAGATGCATTAAGGAAGCTGGAAGGTAATATTCAAGTATATTGGTCAAGTGAGATTTTTAGCTATTGTGTTCAGGGAATTTAAGATAAAATAGATTCTGCTGAATGCTGTATTCAGTTTGTTTTGTAAAATGTTTAATGTTAACTCTCAGTATTTAAGTTAACAGTGAGAGTTGGAGGATGAGAAAATATGACTGAACTCATATTGAGTAATTCTTAGAATGGCCATGTAATTATACATGACATCAGACAATGGCAGTGATGTGGAGGACCCTGACATGAATATTATAGAGGTTATGATGCCATTGTAAGGCCCTGATCAGGGCCTTACAATGGCATCATAACTCATATGGATTATTGTGCATAGATTTGGTTGTTGGGTTTTCGTGATGGTGAGGATATGTTGGAAAGGGTCCAGAGAAGATTCACAAAGGTGATCGGTAGTCTTTGGAATGTGGAGTATGAGGACAGATTGAGAGAATGTAAGTTGCAAATCTTTGAATAGGAGGAAGGGGGGAGGGGATATGATTGAGACATATACACTAGTCAGGGGTTGTTATCAGGTTGACATGGAAGAGATTTTTCAAAGAATGGGAGAGGGGGTAGAATCAGAGCTGGAAACTATAAGGAGGATATGAGCAACGAAGTGAGGAGTAGGTTCTTTGTATGGAGAGTGGTTGCTTAGATGAATGCATTGCCTGAGTGTGTTGTGAGTGTAGACATATTGAATCAGTTTAAAGTACGATTGAATGAGCACTGTGTGCAATAGTGTGTACCTCCCACGATGAATTTCTCACTCCATGGAGATCAGATGATAATAATAATAATAATAAATTATTAAGAAATTAGAAGAGTAATTCAGTACTTAAATATAAAGAGCCAACAGGCTAAAGAATGCTTCAGAATTCTGAATGCTGTATTCAGTTTGTTTTGTAAAATGTTTAACGTTAACTCTCAGTATTTAAGTTAACAGTGAGAGTCGTGAGAGTTAATTAATAATAACAGTGAGAGTTAATTTGATATATATATATATATTTGAGTGGTTAGCCTAGTGGCTGTGTTCTTCGCAACCATATGCCTAGGAAAGGAGTGTCCGAGGTTCGATTCCCATCAGTGATGTGAGGAGCTGAAGGATCTTCCTCAGCCAGTCTAAGTTAGCCAGTCTTGGGCATGGACAGTAGGGTTTTTCTTCCCTACTTTGCAGGAGATTTTCATCCTACAAAAGCAGGCAAACCAGCATTGAGAACTCAATGCCACTGCAGACATAGGATACATAGGGGCATAGGACCGACCAGCTTATCCTGTGAATGGTGAAAGTCTGATGATTAATAAACCCTCAACACCGCAAGATAAAAGAGGGAAGAGGAAGATGTGATTATTATTATTATTATTATTATTATTATTATTATTAAGAGAGACCTCCAGGGAGTCGGAGACTCATCAAAGGATGCCGCATACTACACACACCAGCTATATCATACTTATTCTTGAATTCATTCACACTGCTTGCACTCACAACATTCAATGGCAATCCATTCCAATCATGCACCACCCTCTGAGAGAACAATCTAATCCTCGCACCCTTCTTGGTGGCCTTCATTCTCAGCTTCCAAGGATGCCATCTCATCCTTTCCCCATCCTCCATAAATTGAAAAATTCCATCAATTGAAATCCTGTATGATCCTTTCAGAAGTTTGCAAGTCTCAATTATATCACCCCTCTTTCTCCTGTTTGCTAGTGTCTGCAGTCTAGAAATTCTCAACGTGTCTTCATAATCAGTGTTCCACAATCCTGATATCATTTTTAACACTCTCCTTTGTACTCTCCGCAACATATCAGAATCGGAGTGGAAACCAGGAGATCAGACCTGTGGACAATAGTCAGAGTGAGGTCTTATCAAGGCTTTGTAAAGAGGCAAAATAACATCCTTATCGTCACATGTGAATGTTCGTTTCAGTATTGCAATTATATTTTGAGTTGTATTTGCAATCTTTGCCACATGGCCCCTGAACTTCAACTTCCTATCTATTAATACTCCAAGATCCCTAGCCTTATCAGTTTCTTCTAGCCCAATCCCACCAATATAATACGACATTGGATATCTAATCATGCCAAAGTGAATGACTTTACATTTACTGACATTGAACTGACACCCATTTTCCCATGCTCACAATTCAAGCCTATTCAAATCATTCTGCAAAGAGTGCATATCAGCAGCATTCCTTATTACCTTACTTATCTTTACATCATCAGCAAATAACTGTATGTCGCTTGTCAATTCATTCCCAATATCATTAATGTAAAGATTGAATAACAGTGGACCAAACACTGGACCTTGTGGTACACCACTTGTTTCCTTAAACCTTGTAGACTCTGATCCCCCCATATACCACTTTTTGATATCTGTCAGTCAGCCATCCTCTTATCCATGCTAATATTGTATAACCCAAACCTATTTTCTCCAATTTATGCAGCAGTCTGCCATGCTGTATTCTGTCAAAAGCTTTATCAAAATCTAAAAGTATCATGGTGTATCAGTTCCCTTTGTCTAGTTCAATGGTAACATTGTTATAGAATGTGAGCAAGTTGATAAAACATGACTGTCCCTGAGTAAACCCATGTTGTTCATTGCAAAGTAGAGATTCTCTGTGAACCCATTTCTGAATGCAGGCCCTAACCAATTTTTCCAAAATCTTCACCACCACCACTCCTGAGATATTAATTGGTCGATAGTTGGATACATTGTTCTTTGCACCACCCTTGTGCAATGGAATTACCATACATTCCTGCCGAATCTTCCCTGTTCTGAGACTCATATTAAACATCCTGGTCAAAGGAATGGCCAGTTCAGAATGAACACTCTTTTAGCACACATGCTGATATTCCATCAGTCCCTATTGCTGTTTATGTAACAGCTCTAATACCACAGCCTCACACACCTGAGTTTCTTCATCTAGTGAAGAGGTAATAACAGTGATCTTAATGTTGTGTTCACCAGGTTGATAGCTTTTAATGAAATGGGCACTCATGAACTGAACAATCTCATCTGCATCTGTAACTCTCATGCCACCTGGATTTAGAAGAGTTATTCTTTCATATCCATTCTTTCGTTTACTTGCAGCATATTGATAGAATTCTTGTGGGTTGTCTTTAGCATGCAGAGCCAGTTTCTTTTCATAATCAGACTTTGCTTTCCGTACAACAATTGTGACTATTCTAGCCTGCTGCTTATAACATTCATAACGGACGTCATCCTTATGCAAACAGTATTCCTTCCACATCGTTTTTTTCTTACAAATCTCTTGCTTAATAAGATTACACACCAATTTGACTCATACTCTATTTATTCTTCAAACTCTCGGGACACATTCTGAAATCGCATCATTTAAGTATTGTTTAAATGCTTCCCATTCACTGTCGATATTTTTTCCATCCAGCAACCAATCCCATTCCACTGAACTCAGTATACTCCTCAGTTCATCATAATTTCCTGCTTTGTATTTCAGCATGTAACCTTTTCTGAATGGAACATTCATAACTTAGTCACTTTCCAAGTGAGTATCTCGTGATCACTGTCACCAACTGGAGGCAGAATAGTTACATCTTTAACTGATATGACCTCTGACACTATAATCAAATCTATCACTCTTTGACCTCGAGTTCCTTCTGTCGCATGCTTGAGGAAGTTGTCCCACAACAGCTCAATAAATGCATTTTCATTCTTCTCATGAGATTCTACTGCTACCCAATCAATATTTGGATAATTAAATGAGATGAGATGAGATATATATTTGAGCTTCATTCTTTGAATATACATAATACGTTGATCCTTGAAGTCAATGCACCATTATGGATATGAAAGATTCTAACTAACTAAAATAGAAATATAATAATACATTATCTTACTCCACAACTGACGTTAATATACAGGTTGGATATAGGTGGGGAATAACATAACATGGAGCAATCAATTATACTCACATATTTCCAAGGATGCCCTTATATTCCCCCCCCCCCCACCTTCAATAAAATAAAAAATTCCATCTACTGTTACTTGTATCACCCTTTCAGAAGCTTGTAATTTTCAATCATATCACTCCTCTTTCTCCTGTTTGGTAGTATCTGCAGCCTAGAAATTCTCAATCTGTCTTCATAATCAGTATTCCATAATCCTGATGTCTTCTATAATACTCACCCTTGCACTCTCTCCAGTGTAACAGAATCACCACAGAATCCTGGGAGATCAGATCTGTACATTACAGTCCAAGTGAAGTCTTATCAGAGAATTGTAAAGAGGCAACTAACTTCCTTATATTTACAGTCAAGATTCATTTATGCATTACAATTATCCTCTGAGTTGTATTTTCAATCGTGCTTAAACTTCAACTGTTTTGAGACTCAAATTACATAGCCCAGTAAATACAGGGTAGTCCAAAAGTCATGCACATGAAAGTTGAAGCTGATCTGCATTAAAATTTTTCAATTCTAAATATTCATTTCGTCTATAGATAGCACCATAGGACTATTGGACAGTATCATGTAATTTCTCTGCTATATCAGGTATTGCACATCCATTGCATAGTTTTGTCGATGAGGAAAGTTAAATAGCACTTTTCCAGGTTCAACAAGTTATTTTCACATGTTATTGCTTGCCTGTCATTATTTCACAAATGCTGTTGAGGAGTTTCATCAGAACCATTCTGAATCTGTTGTTCCTCAAAATTTGACAATTCCAAGATGAATGAAACACTTTTGGAAAACTGGATCAGTCGCAAACAAACAGAAAACCTTCAATTTTGACCGAGACTAAAGTGACTAGAGTAAATGACGTGCTGCAATGTTCATCTTCAAAGCATCTTAGAAACCCTCTGACAGAACGGTATGTCATGTAGAAGTACTTGAAGCCACCGAACAATTAAAGCTTCATCCAAACCATGTTCACCCAGTTCAGGAACTGAAGCTACTGGATAACAAAAAATGTCTTGTGTACTGTAGGTGGTTTCGATCACTTGTTGAAGAATATGGAGTTCACAGGCTGGACAGTTTTCTTCTTCAGTAATGAAGCATGGTTCCATCTAAGTGGGCACATCAATAGCCAAAATAACAGAATACTGTCATTGAAAAATCCTCATATTTTCCACAAAACATCCTTGTACTCTCTAAAAATGGAGTGTAGTTGTGCAGTATTATGCCAATGCATTACATTGTTGGACAAATTTTCTTTACGATCACCCAGTTTGTGGCTGTACTTGACATTGAAGAACATGATTGCTGTTTTCATCAGGACAGTGCCACTTGCCATACATCAAATAAAACAATGCAATTTTTGTAATTTTTTTTTGGTGACAGACTGATTTCTAAAGAACTTATTATTATTATCATTATTATTATTATTTTCCAGACTCCAATGGAGTCACAAGACTAATTGCAAGAGGTCAACTCTAGTGACCACAAAGTCTTTCATACCACTCCTTAAAATCATCCACAGTTTGCATGTTCCCCACCCTCTCAGTCAATGTATTCCATACTCCTACCGCTCTCCATGCAAAAAATTCACTTCTTATCCTTTCACTTAAATTACTTTATCTTCTTCACTCGACGTATACAATTTATTTTTTTAAGTATCTCCCATGCACCGATGACTCCATTTCATTTAAATTCTTTCATCCATTGTACTGCTGCAAGCTAGTTTGTAGTCTATGATAGTCACCTGCCTTATAATTCCACATAACTTCCTTCTGTTTTGATACCTCCCGGCGACTATTCATCCTCCAAGTCAGGATTATATAGTCACTCTCACGGGGGCGGAGGGGGGGGGATAAGTATGCCATTGCCATTTCAATCACAATCAAATACTCTGATGCTATGACCAACTCCAAAATTCTCAATCCTCATATTCTCCCCACTAAATGCTGTCATTCAGGAAATCTAAAGATTAAGATTCAGTTCCCTATTACTGCATGTTTTCTTCTCTGCTCAGTTTATATCACTATAGTTGAAGTCTCCCATAATGATCGCCTACTTTGTGCTTGCCAAACTAATTTGCCTAAACATTTTCATCATTTTACTCATCCTCATCTATATTCCTTTCTCTGCAGCAACATCCCACTAAATATCTTGTCCTATAAACTCCCATCTTAGACCAAATACTCTCAAAGCCATTATGTTATTTCCACTGAGAGTCTCTACCCAAGAGCACACAATTCATCTCTTATCATGAGTAACACTCCACTGCCATGTTTACCTTCCCTATCCTGCCAAAATATGCTATACCCTTCGATTTCTATCCCTGTTCTTACAGGGATAGAAATCGAAGCTTTAGAAGAGACTGAGTCAATCAACGCCACAAACTCATTCCCTTTATTCCTAATGCTCCTTACATTTGTATGCAGAAAAAACAGGATATTGCCAGCATTCTTATAGCCATTATTATTCCCCTCATACTCCACCTGGCTCTGTAATATAGTGTTGTTAAATCTTGAATAAAAGGGATGGATTTTTTTTTATATGCCTTTTATTCAGATTTCACAAGTATCAAAAATACCAATAAAATACTTGTCTATTAAAACAAAAAATTAGGTATAAATGAAATAATGATAATGTCTTTTCGTTTAAATTTTGAGTATTGTATTATCAAGTGTTTTATATGATAACAAAAGAGATTGTACATGTGGTGAATTGTGTATAAGTATACCAAGGTCAAGCTGAAGTTCCAGACAAAATAAGAGGATTAATTCATGACCTGAGGCCATCACGTACGCAAAGGTCAACGTTATGCGGGGGGTTTCCCGTCAAAGTGGACGAAAAGCAACGGTGTTGGGTGCAGAATCTTGTGGTGTCGAGTAGACGATGACGTAAGAACAGGAAGGTCAAGGGAAACGAATATATAGAAATTTGTGACGCTGAGACAGAGCTTTTTTTTCCTGTGTTTTCCGGAGAGTTAAAGTTCCAGTACGGTCGTGAGTGGAGTATCCGAGTGCAGTTAGGATTTCGGACTCTGCATGGCAGAAAGGTCATCTTAAGCCGAGGAGATTATGTGAAAGCACGAGGTTCGATAACGGCAGCTGAGCGTCGCAGGGGATCGCAGACAACAAATCGTGACCGTATTCACAGATCTACATACAAGAAGCAAGGGCCAAGAGAACATAACAGCTAAAGAAACGTCTAGGAGGAACCAGGTGAAAGATATACGAGCCGCAGGAATTCAATTGATGATGGCAAGTTAAAGCCAGAGAGAGTGAGACTCCACAACAAAGTAAGAACTTTCCATTCTCTAGTTGGAAGAATAAGTAGTAACTAATTGTGATGGTGAATGGAATTATCTGGAACTGTACCTTAAGTAGTAATACAGAACTTTATGAATTAAACCATTAGTAGAGATTAATTATTCTGTATCAGAGAATATAGCTACGTTATAGAGTGAACTTTTTAGAGTTTGATAAAAATGGATAATTACAGAACCTGAGTTTGATGTGATGATAATCTAAGATATGCTAAGTTAATAAGGAAAAAGATTCTAGACACACGGGCCTAGTTAAAATTCATATTGTTGAGGAACAGGAGTGTATATATGTATCGAGTTGTTTAGTGGAACTTTTATGCTAGACTTAGTTATATTCAATGAATGACAATTGTGTAATCCTTTTTTTTAGTGATGAATAAATTCTTTTCTTGTCAACAAAAAAAACAAAAAACTTGTCTGATCACTAAGTCCAATGCACTGCTCATAAATAGAACCTATGCAGATAAAATTTGGATATAGTCACGACTGCAATAAAGTGAGAGACATATGAGATTGTATAGTGATAAGATAGAAAATTAAGGTTTGTGTGCCATACTGAGTGTTTTACTCTTGGATAAAGAAACCTCTCTTATCATAAAATTTTGGTGGTGCATCTTAAACAAATAAATTTCCAAAATTTGAATCAGATTAAACACTAGTAATCAAACAACGAGATTGGCTCTAGTCCGAGACATTGTCTTTGTTATCAGAGTTTTGCACACTCAAGCAAACATATTAGTAGCGGCCATAAGTTTGAAGTACTACCAAGGATTGAGAATAGACAAGGGACAAAACATGACATAAAAGTAAATAACAAATTATAAGATTATCTGAAAACAACAATTTTAAAATAACCTGTAATGATTTATTTTTACAGTGTATACCCCCCCCCCATCCCAGCAACATTCCACCTGTGCAATTCTAGTTTCCCTGTCCTGATACCCTCACTTTCACAGAAAACAAGTCTCATCAAATGCCCGTACCCTTCTGCATTCAAATGCAAAATATCTCTCACATTCTTCTGCCCTTAAAAATGCTTCATGCATCCACATATTTCGGATCCCTTTTCCTGCATATTCTTGCTATCATCTTATTCAACTTTGGTCCCTAAGTTGCCAGATTTGTCACGTCCAGATTTCTTCTTATAAGGTCAGAAAGACAAGGTGCATAAAAATAGTCCTCACACAAGTGATGAAGTAAAGACAAACATCACTGAAGCAATCAATTAGTCAGTAATTTCCATAGTTCAAAGAATTGCCTCCAATTTGGTAAAAATATTACATGTCAGCATTCAAAAATAAGATAGCCATTTTGAACATTTGCTTTAGTAATGTTACATATTTTTACCTTTGTAAAGATACAGTTATTATTATTATTATTATTATTATTATTATTATTATTATTATTATTATTTCCCAAGACCTCATGGAGTCAAAGACTCATCTGGGAGGTCCTTATATCACACACACACACACATCTCATCATACCGTGTCTTAAACACACTCAAACTCCTTGCAGACACTACACTCTCAGGCAAGGCATTCCAATCATTTACAACTCTGCAGGAAAAAACCTGCCACTCACTCCACTACACACATCCTCTTTATACAGTTTCCAGGGATGACCTCTGGTTCTCCCCTGATTTCCCACTATTCTCTGTAGAACTTCTCCACCACTGATCTTATAAAAACCCCTTACCAACTTGTAGGTCTCTATCATATCTCCCCTCTTCCTTCTCTCCACCATACTCTGCAAATTACATCTTCTCAATTTTTCCTCATACTCAACATTCCAGAGATCAGAAACTACTTAGTCAGTCACATTTGGACCCTTTCCAACATCTCTTCATCCTTCTGAAAACCCAGTGAACAAATCTGGGCACAGTAGTCCATATGTGGCTTAATCAAAGCCTTATACAATGGAACAAGAATCTTCCTCCTTCTACACGACAGTGTCCTCCGCATCATTCCCAGAAGTCTGTGTGTTGTGTTCACAATTTTGGCGATGTGAACCCTAAATTTTAGATCCTTATCCACTATCACCCCCAGATCTCTTATTTCCTCTAACTTCAACAATATATTCTCACCAAGCATAAATTCGGCATCCCATTTTTGTTTTCCAAATTTTAAAACCTTACATTTGGCAACATTGAACTCACATCCCCATTTGCTTGCCCAATCACTCAATTTATTCAAGTCTTCTTGCAAGGCCACAACATCTTCACTACTCTTTATGGTTCGACCCAACTTTGCATCATCTGCAAACAACTGAATATCTCCATCCAAATCTTTGCCAATAGCATTAATAAACAAGTTAAATAGTAATGGCACTAAAACAGACCCCTGAGGCACTCCACTAGTGACTTTCCTTTTCCTGGATATCGCACCCCCATACACAACTTGTTGATACCCATCAGAGAGCCAGTCTCCAATCCAATGCACTAATCTAATATCCAACCCTATCTCCTCTAGTTTGACTGTCAACTTATCATGAGGTACTCTATCAAAAGTCTTAGCGAAATCCAAGTATATTACTGTGCATCCTTCTCCTCTGTCCAAAGAAGCAGTCACTTTATTGTAATAAGTGAGTAGATTACTAAAACATGACCTCCTTTTAGCAAATCCATGCTGTCCATCAAAAATTATACCATTGTTGTCAACCCAACTCTGGATCCTAGTTCTCACAAGTTTCTCCAACAACTTAACCACAATATCTGACACAGAGATAGGCCTATAGCTTGAGGCTTGAGTTCGATCACCTGTTTTATGAAGTGGCACAATCTTGCCCTCCTTCCACTCTTTAGGAACTTGACCAAATGCAAGACTCATATTAAAAACATATGTCAAGGCAGGTGTCAACTCTCTGGCCCTTTCCTTCAGAATATGCGGTGATATATTACCAAGTCCTGCAGCCTTATTTACATCTAGTTTACTCAACTCCCCAAACACCTATTGATCACTTACAGTCAGTCTCTCCTCCCCATCATCAACTGCTCTCAATCTTTCCATGAAGTCAGATTCACAAGATTGAAAGATCTTTATGAACTGCTCAATTAGTATCTAAACCACACATTCTGCAGCAGCTGTCTTTATACCATTTCCTCCAATCAATGTCATCCTTCCATAATCATTCTTTCTTTTACTGGCTATATATCGAAAGAACTCCCTATGATTCTTTTTGGCTTCATTAGCTAACTGCTGTTCATACCTCTCTTTAGCTACTCTCACCAACCAAGTCACCCTCCTTGCCTGGTCTTTGTAGACCTCATGAAATTGGTTACTTCCACTTCTCTTATGCTGCCTCCACAATGCCCTTTTTCTCTGTATCGCATGCTTAATCTCTTTATTCATCCATTTCACACCTACCTTATTTAACCTTCTCGCCCTTGGAATACATTTAGACATTGCATCTACTAAATAGTTTTCGAAAATCCCCCAACCTGCATTGATCTCTTTTCCAGCTAACTCCTCATGCTACACCCGCAAGCTGTCTCCTCAGCTCTTCATAATCACCCCCCACCCACCCCTTGTAGTTGCACATATACCCTGTTTTCACAGGGGTCCTTGCATTGCTGCCAACCACCCAGGTAATCACCTCATGGTCACTTTCACCAATTGGTGGATGATTTGACACCTCATTTATAATTACATCCTCTGATGAGATGACCAAATCCAAGACCCTTAATCCTTGTGTGCCCTCTGTTACATACTGTCTGAGGTAGTTATCCCTAAAAAACTCATTTTCTTTACTTCCAGTTGCTATCCCTTCATTCCAATCTATATTGCCATAATTAAAATCACCCATAATGATCACCCTTTTCTTATTTGCTTGGCTTATTTGACTATACATTTCACTATCACCACCATCCACATTACCAGGTCTATAACAACATCCCACCAAGTATTTGATCTATGCACCTCTATCTCACACCATACTGCGTCAAAACCACTGGCGCTAATTCCCTCTTGCATCTGTCCCTTGAATGGACATAACTCTTTCTTTATCATCAATAGCACTCCCCCACCCCATTTTTTACCCTTTCTATCCTCCCGAAACATATCATACCCTTCCATCTCTATTCCTGTCAGGATGTCGTACTCATCCAACCATGTCTCACTTATTCCGACAATCTTTGGGTGAACAGACGCAATTTGTGCAACCTTTTCATCTGCCTTGTTTCTTTCTTATATTTCTAGCATTGATATACAAACACGACAGCTCATTTCTGGATCTACAGCTAGTTCCACTGATACCACTCACTCGATGTGATCTCTCCATGCTGGACTGGAGCCATTTCCCTTTCTGCTTCTTCATTTAGAACCCTTTTCAATTTCATCTATTTCCTCCCTTATTATTATTATTATGACCCAAGACCTCATGGAGTCAAAGACTCATCTGGGAGGTCCTTTTATCACACACACAGCTCATCATACTGTGCTTTGAACACATTCAAACTCCCTGCAGACACCACACTCTCAGGCAAGACATTCCAATCATTTACAACTGTGCACGAAAAAAACCTGCCTCTCACTCCCTTACTCACACCTTCTTTATACAGTTTCCAGGAATGACCTCTGGTTCTCCCCTCTCTCCCACTATTTTCTGTAGAACCTCTCCAGCATTGATCCTATAACAACCCCTTACCAACTTGTAGGTCTCTATCATATCTCCCCTCTTCCTTCTCTCCACCAGACTCTGCAAATTACATCTTCTCAATCTTTCCTCATACTCAACATTCCAGAGGTCAGAAACTACCTTAGTCAGTTGCCTTTTGACCCTTTCCAACATCTCTTCATCCTTCTGAAAACCAGGTGACCAAATCTGGTCACAATAGTCCATGTGTGGCCTAATCAAAGCCTTATACAACAGAACAAGAATCTCCCTACTTCTACACGTCAATGTCCTCTGCATCATTCCCAGAAGCCTTTGTGTTGTCTTCACAGTTTTGGCTATGTGTCCTCTAAATTTCATATCCTTATCCATTATCACCCCCAAATCTCTTATTTCCTCTACTTCCAACAATATATGCTCACCAAGCATAAAGTCTGCATCCCATCTTTGTTTTCCAAATTTTAAAACCTTATATTTTGCAACATTGAACTCACATCCCCATTTGCTTGCCCAATCACTCAATTTATTCAAGTCTTCCTGCAAGGTCACAAAATCCTCACTACTCTTCATGGTTCATCTCAAATTTGCATTATCTGCAAACAACTGAATATCTCCATCCAAATTTTCACCTAAATCATTAACATACAAGTTATAAGTTTTTCTTTTTCTTTTTCTTTTTTTTTTTTTCTAGCAATTTAGTTTTATAAAGTTTGCCACTAATATTGAAGAATTCAAGTTTATATGTACATGACTTTTGAATCATCCTGTATCATATTATCATACAATATATTTAAAAGACACACAGACAAAGAGTATCCCTTTAACCAATATGTTCATCATTTTTTTTTGTTATGAATTGCAAGAATAGTTCTTGCAATTTAAAAACTATGAAGAGTCTACAAACATTTTACAAGTATATGATCCTCTATGATGCTTGAACATCATAGAGGATCATGTACTGATCTTATACATGGAGTTGAGTATAGGGACCATACTGCTAAAATTATGAAAATATCACACCAGATTATGGCAATTCATATGAAAAATGTTGACATCAAAAGCAAAGCAGTTATGGTTTTCTTGTATCAGGCCTTGACCAGACTGCATATGGACTATTCTGCAAAGATCTTGTCACCTGGTTTTCAAGGCGATAATAATATGATAGAGAGGATCCAGAGATGATTCCCTAAGTTAGTGTCAGGTAAGGAATGCTCTCTTTAGAGCATTATGAACAGAAGGAGAGGAGATATGTCCAAGTTAGTGTGGGCTTATTACCAGATTAAGGTGAAGGAAAGACCATCCATGAAAGTTGTATAAAGATGATGTAAGGTAGTGAAGAGCTGGTTCTTTGCATAGAGAGTGGCTGGAGATTGGAATGCATTGCCTGAGAGTGAAGTAAGTGCAGAGTTTGATGACCTTTTTGTGAGAGAATCAATCTCCTGCAACAAGTCTTTTGCTTTGGTGTCTGATGATAATAAATATAATGAAATCTATTCCTAATATCCTTGCCATATGTACTTACGCAAGTTCCAGAGGTTGCGTTGTCATTTCTTTCCTGTAATGTATTCAGAAATTTTGTTTACATCTAACCTGCAAAATTGCTAAGTAAATTATTCTGTTTCAAGCATTTGTATCACTACAATGAACCTTTAATTTGTCCTCACAATGTACAGCCTGGCTATTCATCATAGTGGTCATTTATGTCTAAGTCAACTCAACCCCCCCTCTCTCTCTCTCTCTCTCTCTCTCTCTCTCTCTCTCTCTCTCTCTCATAGCCACAAAACAAAAAAAATTCTGCACAGTATTCCAGATGGTTTTCTTGCACAGATGTTTTATAAAAAAAAGGATTAATAACTTCCTTATTCATACTCTGTGGAAATTTGGTTGTTGTTTTTCGTGCAGTGTAAAGATCATGTAGTGTTTTCACCCTGCATGAACCATGATAAGGAAATGAAATTTTTTGTGAGTGTTGTGAGAACATCTTTGATAGCTGTTTTTAAAGAAAGATGTGAGAGGTATGTGGCATTCCAGGCATTCCATTTGACTCCTTGCATAAATAATAATAATCATCCTTTCAGGGATTTAAGCTCAGTAGCCTGTTTGTTCCAGTCTCTTTCCATCTTTTCCTTGGTCATTCCCGACTTCTATATCGTTTAGCTTTGAACTGTCCATTCTTTCGATATGTTCAATCTGCTTCTTTCGGTATTCATATGCTTTGTCCAATACTGATTCCCGTGTGTGGCTATTCTTATTCCCAGGGAATAAGAATAGCCACACTGTAGCCCATGCATGTCATACGAGGTGACTAAATGGGTACCCAATGCCTGGGGTATAGCTGGGTAACCCTGTCTCTGAGGTTATAAATACGGAGGCCTGGTCCTACAGGTTGTGGGTTGTGTTTTAGGGTGGAGTTGATGACTCCACCCTAAAAAAACAACTTGTTACAAAATCTATAGAAATAACTGCTGGATGGACTAAATGGTGACAAAATGGCAAATGTCTTAAGAATATAAGAATTGGATCATGGAATGTACTTTCCCTTTACAAATCTGGAGATTTTAAAATGCTGCTAGAGCAATTAGATAAATACAAGATACTTGTTACGGCTAAACAAGAAATGAGATGGACAAGAGAGGGGATTATGGAAAAGAAAAATCATATTATTTTTTATAGCTGCCAAAAGAAAGATCTTGTTTAGAATGAAACATGTTTGAACATGTTTCATTCTAAACAAGAGGATAAAACATCTTATCATGGACTTCAAAGCAAACTCACCTTGAATGTGTAGGTTGTGAATTAAAGGACAGTTTTTTAACTACAGTTTTATCTGTGTATATGCTCCAACTGAAGGAAAGAATGATGCTCAAAAACAGTTGTTTTATGAGGAATTAGATAAGATCTATGAGGAACGTCCAAAGAGGGATGTAAAAATTATTATAGGTGATTTAAATGCAAAGAGAGGCAACGAGGATACACACAGGCCAACCATTGGGAAATATAGTTTACATAATGAGACTAATGAAAATGGGACTGGATTGATAAACTTTGCTTCTTCAAAATGTTTAATCATAAAGATATTCATAAAATGACCTGGAAGTCTCCTGATTACCAAATTGATGAACCTTTAACCAAATTGATCATCTTTTAATAGACGCAAGACACCTATCCGATTTGATGGATGTTAGAACCTACACAGTTTTTTAAACTGTGTAGGTTCTAACATCCATCAAATATTGATTAACATCCAGCAAATATTGATTCAGATCACTATTTGATTATATCAAAGATTAGAAGCAGAATATCTAATGCATGGATATGGGTCCCATGCTAGAAAGTTTAATAAGGAAAGATTAAAAGAATTAGGAGTTAAAGCCAAATATGGTGAGAGAATCTGTGAAAATCTGTCTGGTTTAACCTTTGGTGAGAGTGTTAATGAGGCTTGGGATGTTCTTAGGGATGTCGCAGTGACAACAGCAGACATAGTATTAGGAAAAGTGAGCATGGTTAACTATAATATAACCATTAGTTTGATGCAGAATGAGAAAGTATGACTGTATTAAAAAATGAGACATACAAACAAATGCAGCAAAGTAACCACACTCATAAAGCTGTGGAGGAATATTGTTTGGCTAGAAACAAAAAACAAAGAGTGCATAAAATACAGAAAGTGGAAATATTATGAGGATAAACTTAAGGATTTGGAAGAGCTCAGAAGTATAAATGAAAGTAGGTCTTTCTATCAAAAATTAAATAGTAGTCGGAAAGATTTCCAGCCTAGAACAACGTTATGTTGGGATCAAGAGGATATAATTTTGAGTGGTAATGAAATGATACTAGGAAAATGGGCAGTGCATTTCAATGAATTATTAAATCTAAATACATCAGGTCAATTATATTATATTGAAGAGATCCAAGATCTAGAAGCAGTTGAACCAGTACTAACAGATGCAGAAGTGGAGGCAGCTATAAAAAAAAACTAAAGAACAATAAAGCACTAGGAATGGATATGATACAAGCAAGGAATTAATTAAAAGTGCAGGTACAGATTACTTTAAGCAGCTGTGTCAACTTATCAAAAAAATATGGATTAATGAAACAATTCCAGATAAATGGAATCTGAGCATCATATGTCCCATCCATAAGAAATGTGATGTAATGATATGTTTTAACTATAGAGGAATTAATTATATATTTGGCTTAATCCTTTATTATTATTCAGGCTTCCTGAAATCAAAAGACTCATCGTGGGGGGTCCTTCCTAAGAACATAAAGTCTGTCAAGACTCATTGAGGCGAGGTCCCCCCCCCCCACCTAAGAAACACAAAGTCTATCATACCACACCTTAAACTCATTGACCGTTCTTGCTCTCACCACTCCATCAGGCAATGCATTCCACGGTTCAACCACCCTCCATGCAAAGAAACAACTCCTCACCCTCTTGCTCACAG